>NC_056743.1:1503216229-1503398912 GCF_019279795.1 Protopterus annectens
TTCTGTTACATTGAAGCTGTTTTTACTGCATTTAACTTAATATTGCACTTGGAATCCTTGTTTGTTACTATTTGACTGTATTTGTAGCAAATTCTTCTGTGTAAGCTGTAGTAGCTGATTCATAGCATTTATAAGTGTTTGCTGTACCTGTTTCTGCCTGTTTTGTGAAAAAAAGAAAAAAAAAAAGAAAAAATATCTCTTGTTTTTCCTGCTTTACTAGTTTAGTCCAGTTTCAGAGTTGCTGATTCCTGGGCTTTGGTTGTAGTTCCTGTGTACTGTTTCCTTGCCTTATTTGGGGGAAGGGAAGCTACCTTGCTTACCAGTGGGAGTGGGAAGCATTGAGCTGCCTTTTGTCCAGTTTTGTGAGGTTTCAGCCAGTAACTAGTAGTTTATTGGTCGTTTTGGGCCAGTTTCTAGCTTTTTCCAGCCCCCTGGTATAAAACTTTCAGCTTGTACCTACTCAGCACAGACTCCACGTGGGCCAGCAGAGTAATCCAGGCTGCAGAGAGCTGAATAAGCGACTTTTCTTGATACTAAGTATATTTTTTGTTGCTTTCCACATCTGAATACCTAGCAACTGTATTTCTTTCTGCCTTTCTGTTACATTGAAGCTGTTTTACTGCATTTAACTTAATATTGCACTTGGAATCCTTGTTTGTTACTATTTGACTGTATTTGTAGCAAATTCTTCTGTGTAAGCTGTAGTAGCTGATTCATAGCATTTATAAGTGTTTGCTGTCCCTGTTTCTGCCTGTTTTGTGAAAAAAAAGAAAAAAAAAAATATCTCTTGTTTTTCCTGCTTTACTAGTTTAGTCCAGTTTCAGAGTTGCTGATTCCTGGGCTTTGGTTGTAGTTCCTGTGTACTGTTTCCTTGCCTTATTTGGGGAAGGGAAGCTACCTTGCTTACCAGTGGGAGTGGGAAGCATTGAGCTGCCTTTGTCCAGTTTTGTGAGGTTTCAGCCAGTAACTAGTAGTTTATTGGTCGTTTTGGGCCAGTTTCTAGCTTTTCCAGCCCCTGGTATAAAACTTTCAGCTTGTACCTACTCAGCACAGACTCCACGTGGGCCAGCAGAGTAATCCAGGCTGCAGAGAGCTGAATAAGCGACTTTTCTTGATACTAAGTATATTTTTTGTTGCTTTCCACATCTGAATACCTAGCAACTGTATTTCGCCTGCCTTTCTGTTACATTGAAGCTGTTTTTACTGCATTTAACTTAATATTGCACTTGGAATCCTTGTTTGTTACTATTTGACTGTATTTGTAGCAAATTCTTCTGTGTAAGCTGTAGTAGCTGATTCATAGCATTTATAAGTGTTTGCTGTCCCTGTTTCTGCCTGTTTTGTGAAAAAAAAGAAAAAAAAAAATAGCTCTTGTTTTTCCTGCTTTACTAGTTTAGTCCAGTTTCAGAGTTGCTGATTCCTGGGCTTTGGTTGTAGTTCCTGTGTACTGTTTCCTTGCCTTATTTGGGGGAAGGGAAGCTACCTTGCTTACCAGTGGGAGTGGGAAGCATTGAGCTGCCTTTTGTCCAGTTTTGTGAGGTTTCAGCCAGTAACTAGTAGTTTATTGGTCGTTTTGGGCCAGTTTCTAGCTTTTCCAGCCCCTGGTATAAAACTTTCAGCTTGTACCTACTCAGCACAGACTCCACGTGGGCCAGCAGAGTAATCCAGGCTGCAGAGAGCTGAATAAGCGACTTTTCTTGATACTAAGTATATTTTTGTTGCTTTCCACATCTGAATACCTAGCAACTGTATTTCGCCTGCCTTTCTGTTACATTGAAGCTGTTTTACTGCATTTAACTTAATATTGCACTTGGAATCCTTGTTTGTTACTATTTGACTGTATTTGTAGCAAATTCTTCTGTGTAAGCTGTAGTAGCTGATTCATAGCATTTATAAGTGTTTGCTGTACCTGTTTCTGCCTGTTTTGTGAAAAAAAAGAAAAAAAAAAAAAAATATCTCTTGTTTTTCCTGCTTTACTAGTTTAGTCCAGTTTCAGAGTTGCTGATTCCTGGGCTTTGGTTGTAGTTCCTGTGTACTGTTTCCTTGCCTTATTTGGGGGAAGGGAAGCTACCTTGCTTACCAGTGGGAGTGGGAAGCATTGAGCTGCCTTTTGTCCAGTTTTGTGAGGTTTCAGCCAGTAACTAGTAGTTTATTGGTCGTTTTGGGCCAGTTTCTAGCTTTTTCCAGCCCCCTGGTATAAAACGCGCTAAACGCGCGTTAGCGCGATTTAGAGCGATTTAGCGCGGAGCTGCCACTGTTGCACACTAGGGCAGCGCCGGTTAAGCAGGTTTAAACTATTCGGGCTACCTAAAGTCCACTCTTCAAATTTTCCCTTAAAACTACCTTCCTCGAACTATACTACTGATCAAATCAGCGTATCCTATAACTAAAAAGATCATCTCTACTTGACTCCAAGTAGACTATTCTCTATCTATTAAACCTAGCACTTGCTCCTACAGTACTTATTACCTTGATACGGCACTCTTGTCATAGATAGTACCCCAAAAAGGCAACCCCCCATTTCTCGGTCACCCACGTCCCCCGGAATCTTTTTTTAAAGTTTTTCGTCTACCCTTCTGGCATGTCGAGGGATCAGTTGCTAGTGTCCTCTCCTGCTCAGCTGGTGAACCTGGGAATATTGAGGCAATGTTTCAATTGCCTCATGTACACAGACAACCCTTTCCTCCTCCCACAAAACACAAATACATGCGAGAGATGCAACTATACGGCCAAACTGGAGGCTGAGCTCTCTCAACATAGGACTGGCAAGACCAGTCAGGAGGAGAAGGTTACCACACACACTATAGACCCAGTCTCACATAGTACCATTACAACCTCAAATCATACACATAAACACACAAAGACATACTCGGAGGCTCTGATCAAAAATCTACCAAAACAGCAGAGGCCACCAAAGCAGACACCCAAACAACCACCACCTCAGAACACAACACCCACAACACATAGACCTCACAGTCAGAGTGTCAAACAGTCACAGCCCTTAAGGCCAAACACAATGCCAGACACACTAGTCATTGGTGACTCCATAGTCAGACACACTGATGTCCCACTCACCAGACTGAGTAAGGAGAAGGTCACAGTAAGCTGCCTGTCGGGCGCTAGAATCCGCCACATAACGAAGCACTCAGGTGTCTCTTAACAGCAGGTACAAATATGACTCAGTCATTGTCCACGCTGGTGTAAACGACCTGAGACGTACCTCCTTGGTCTACATGAAAAGAGACATTGAGGAGCTCTCTGATTATGTAGCCCAGGCAGGTATGACCCTGACCTTGAGCAGTATCCTACCTTCACCAAGAATGATGCCACAATACAGAGATAAGATGATCAGCTTTAACAATTGGCTTAAACACTGGTGTCATTCAAAGGGGATCCAGTATCTGTCTGCCTGGGATGACATGCTGGACAAGCCACGCTGCTTCGCAAGGGACGGCTTGCACCTGTCACCCCTGGGATTCCGGATATTAGCAAAGGCTCTTGCCACCCCCATAGTGCCTTTTTTAGGCAAGGCTCAAATTCTAAACCTACCACCATAGAACACAAAAAAGGAAAAAAACTAAGGGTAATGCTGCTCAATGCCAGAAGTCTAAATCTCAAAATGCACACACTCGAGGCCCTTCTCAGTATGGAGAGCATCGATGTCTGTGCTGTGACAGAAACCTGGTTCAAGGCTCCTGAGAGCACCCCAGCGCTATCAGGTTTTACCTCATATCATGCGTTCCGGCCCCAAAATCCGGACAATACCAAGAAAGGAGGGGGGGTATCCATATTCATCAAGGACACCCACACCTCAAGACTGGTGGCAACGCACGATGCATCGGAGACCATCCAGGTGCAATTAACCATAGGCAAGACTGCTCTGCAAATTGTAGCATGTTACAGGCCACCCTCACAAACTCAGGAAACTCACATGGCCTTCCTGAAAACACTAGAGGGGATAAATGTATCACCAAACACCATCATACTAGGTGACTTCAATTACCCTAATATAGACTGGGAACACTACTCAAGCCCAAACACCCTAGCCCAAAAGTTCCTGGAATTCATAAACTCAAATGCCATGGAACAACTAGTCACCATCCCCACAAGAGGAGATAACATACTTGATCTCATCATCACGAACATGGGAGCACAATGTTCAACACCGAAGTATACCCCTCACTGGTGAGATCAGATCACAAACTAATCTCGCTGGAGGTCCTCATCCCACCCCACCTGAAATAAAAAGACCACAGTAAAGAACTTCTCAAAAGCTGACTTCACACTTCTAAAGACTAGTGTGGTCTCCTTTCAGGCCCCGAGCCATGGAAAACAATACTCAAGCCGCTGAATCACTTACAAACGCCTTCTACCAGCACCTGCAGGACTGCATGGATAAGGCAATCCCAAGCAAAACAAAGACTCTTTGTACCAAAGGCAAGCGTCCAGTCTGGTGGACCCCAGCCATAAACAAACTCTACAACAAAAGGAGGAAGCTACTACAAGATAGAGCAAAATCCTTAAAAGGTAAGACACCCTTGATCACTATAAGTAAAAAACTAAGAGCTCTCATAAAATCATCCAAAGCAAATTTCGAGAGAAAAATAGCTAAAGACTCAAAAGACAATCATAAGGCCTTCTTTAGCTATGTTAGAAACCTAGGAGGAAACTCCCAGGTATGCTCAGAACTAGTTCAAAATTATGTGAAGATTACTGATCCTACAGACATTGCCAACGTACTGGCTGACAGGTTCAGTGCGAACTTCTCCCCCCCCTCCCCCCCAAAAGGAGAGATATCTATACCAAATGAGTGCAGCCCCCAAACATCTCCAGCGCCCAAGTGAGAACTGCTCTCTCCAAAGCAAAAAACACAGCATCCATGGGACCCGATGGTGTCCCCGGCTGTGTGCTCCACGAACTCAATGAGGAATTAAACCCACAGCTAGGACAGCTGTTTAATCAAAGTCTTACCTCTGGATACGTACCCAGGGAGTGGCGCACTGCAACTGTGGTCCCACTTCACAAAGGCGGTGCCTCCACAGACCCTGGAAATTACCGGCCCATTAGCTTGACGAGCCTTATCTGCAAAGCCATGGAGAGGATCATAATGGACCTCATAAATAAAGACATAGGGAATTTGCAGACTTTGGATCCAACCCAGTTTGGCTTTGTCAAAGGCAGATCATGCCTTTTAAACTTGGTTGACTTTTTCGAAATAGTCACCAAAGCCATTGATGAGGGAAAGGCAGTCCATACAGCCTACCTCGATCTGGCTAAGGCCTTCGATACAATACCCCACTCGGGTATCATTGAAAAACTCATCAGCTTAAATGTTAACCCATACATCACAAGATGGGTTGCAAACTGGCTGAGTGACAGAACCCACAGGGTCAGAGTTGCTGGCGCCATGTCAGACTCAAAGCCTGTCACAAGTGGTGTCCCACAGGGCTCAGTCCTGGGCCCACTCTTGTTTGGCATCTACTTTTCCCAAGTACAAGCAAACACAGGAGGGTTATGGCTGACAAAGTTTGCAGATGACCGCAAACTGGGCCATAGTAGAAAACACATCTGACACAGATATCCTTCAGAAGGGTCTCACAGAAGCGGATAACTGGTGCCAGAGCCACGGCCTAAAGTTAAATGCCAAAAATGCATAGTCATACCCTTCGGGAAAAACAAGGTTACCCTAGCTACCAAATAGGTGGCAATCCACTGAGCACAGAAGAAGTTATCAGGGACCTGGGGACCCAGGTTGATAGTAGTCTGTCATTCGACACCCATGTAGCTAAAGTAGTTAGGAAGTCCTTCTACATTGCCCACCTTATCATGAAGGGATTCTCATCTAGATCAAGGGAGGTCATAGTCTCCCTTTACTCATCACTCATCAGACCAATGATTGAGTACAATGCCCCATTCGGAATGTATCTGACCCGACACTTGCAGCAGCTGGAGAGGCCACAAAAGTTCCTCACCAAAAGGATAAAGGGTCTCAAAATCTGTCCTATGCTGCCCGACTGAAAGAACTCCAGCTCTATTCAGTCGCACGCTTGCTCAGAGGTGACCTTTGCCTAACATACAAGGCCATGTCAAACCCAGATTTGATGAATATGCTTCACCTCAAAAATCTAGATCCATCAGAGCCACAAGGGCGGAGACTTAAACCTCGACCACGGCTATTAATAGGACGTGCTGGACGGATAGATTCATCACCCAAAGACTCCCTATGCTGTGGAACAAAATCCCGGTACATGTGAGGCAGAGCACCTCGCTGGCCTTGTTCAAGAGAAATCTTGACCAATGGATGGGAGATCGCAGATATACCCCAGGAATTACCTCAGTGTCACTGCTCGACAGAGGCACAGCAAAATAATGGGTATAGTTCCCCATACTAAAGGGGTGGCGTAAGCCACAAAACAATGGGCTAGGCTTATAAATGCCCTCGGGCAGATAGCCTAGTATGAACCTATGAACCTATGAACCTATTAGTTTAAGGGTGTGCACACTTATGCAACCAGCTTATTGTACAGTTTTTATTTTTTATATTTTTTCCCCTAACAGATTTGTTTTTCAATTGAATTGCGCAGGTTATAGGTCACATTAAAGGTGGGAAAAGTTTTGAAATTATTTATTGTGGTCTCATATCACAAAAATCTGGTATTTTAACAGGGCTGTGCACTTTTTATATCCACTGTATATGTATCTATAAGTGTGTGTGTGTGTGTGTGTGTGTGTGTGTGTGTGTGTGTGTGTGTGTCTTCTTAAGACGAGATTGAAATGTATTATTGATGTTAGAATATGCTTAACTTTGATACATGCTATTTAGACCAGACTATTAAACTTTGGTAAAGCTCTCTTGGGGGGGGGGGGGGGGGAGTCTTGCTTATATAGCAATTTGGTTTGGAAATTTTGTAGCATACTCTTTTTTTCTTAGAAAAATGATAGTCCACAACCAGTAAAGTAGCAATATTTGGTGTAATTTAGCCATTGATAAATGGAAAGTTATGGCCAAGTCCGGACTTTTCAAAATGTATTATAAAATTCAGGGGTGTTATGGGCCAGCAGTGCCCTATCAGACTGTTCCCATTGTTGATGGAGCACTTCTCTTTAGACAGCTGTAATAAATGCATTGCTGGTATCAGTTGTATATTTTTCTAGTAAATGTCAGAATGACGCTTCTTATTAATTTATCCTTTACAGTTGTTAATGTGAGCAATTCCATCTGTTGAAACAAATTCTGGAATTTAGATACATTGAAGAAATGTATTTCAAATTATTTTTTCTCAGAGATTTACAAATGAAAGGAGGCTGGCAAATATCTATTTATTTATTTTTATACAAAAAAAAAGAATATTTGTCTTTTCTCCAAGTGACAATGACCTGGTAGAAAGCAAGTCTTGGACAGTATTTTACCTTCACTGAGAATGTTGATTCACTGTAAACAAAAACTGATTGACTTCAACAATTGACTTGGCTACTGGTGTCATTTAAGGGGAATCCAGTGTGTTTATTAACCTGAAGTGAGACTGATTTTTGTCCTACCTGCTTTGCCAGGGATGGCCTACAACTTTCACCACAGGACTTAAAGGTCCTAGCCAAGACATATACTACCCTACATTGTGCCTTTTTTAGGCAAGTCATTTGATATGGTTTGTTTCCTTTCCCTATGTAATTGTTATTTATTTATTTATGTATCTTTTACCGGGAAAGTCCGACTGAGATAAAACCCGTTTTCAGTGGTGGCCCAGGGAGAGAAATTCTACATTTAACACCAGTTTTGACGTATACATAAACTACAGCTACATTATATCAGAAGGGAATGAAAATACAGGCAAGTCTACATACATGCGAGAGAAGAAAAATTTTAAAATCTTCTATAAACATATATAAAATCATTTTAACAGAGCATGTACATAGCTTGTGTGGGTATATACAGAGTTGAACCTTCATTAGAAATAGACACAGGCTTGTATATAGCACAGAGAGATATAACATTGAAAACAATAATGTAATATTACCTGCAGTTTCTATAGCACAGAGAGATATAACACTGAAAACAATACTGTAATATTACCTACAGTTTCTATAGCACAGTGAGATATAACATTGAAAACAATACTGTAATATTACCTACAGTTTCTATAGCACAGAGAGATATAACATTGAAAACAATACTGTAATATTACCTGCAGTTTCTATAGCACAGAGAGATATAACATTGAAAACAATACTGTAATATTACCTGCAGTTTCTATAGCACAGAGAGATATAACACTGAAAACAATACTGTAATATTACCTACAGTTTCTATAGCACAGTGAGATATAACATTGAAAACAATACTGTAATATTACCTACAGTTTCTATAGCACAGAGAGTTATAACATTGAAAACAATACTGTAATATTACCTGCAGTTTCTATAGCACAGAGAGATATAACATTGAAAACAATACTGTAATATTACCTGCAGTTTCTATAGCACAGAGAGATATAACATTGAAAACAATACTGTAATATTATCTACAGTTTCTATAGCACAGAGAGATATAACATTGAAAACAATACTGTAATATTACCTACAGTTTCTATAGCACAGAGAGATGTAACATTGAAAACAATACTGTAATATTATCTGCAGTTTCTATAGCACAGAGAGATCTAACATTGAAAACAATACTGTAATATTATCTGCAGTTTCTATAGCACAGAGAGATATAACATTGAAAACAATACTGTAATATTACCTGCAGTTTCTATAGCACAGAGAGGTATAACATTGAAAACAATACTGTAATATTACCTGCAGTTTCTATAGCACAGAGAGGTATAACATTGAAAACAATACTGTAATATTACCTACAGTTTCTATAGCACAGAGAGATAAAACACTGAAAACAATACTGTAATATTACCTACAGTTTCTATAGCACAGAGAGATATAACATTGAAAACAATACTGTAATATTACCTACAGCTTCTAGCAATTAAAGTAATGAAAAGAAAAGTCAGCCTAACTATGGGAATATTACAAAGGGAAAGGTGACTGATAATGAAATATAGTATGATATGTTAGTAGTAGAGCAACTATGAAAATATTGATGTTCTTCGTGTTTCACTGTTGCAGTCATCACATTTGGGTTATCTGCTTGCAGTAGCCCTCAGTCGGCCTGATTATTCAAAGTCTTGGGTCTTGCGTCGGTTGCTGTCTCATCTTCCATGATGTCAGGTTGTCAGGGATATAAAGCATGCAGCCGAAGTAGAAGCAGTTTGCAAGTGCTGGTCGGTTGACTCCTGAAATTTTTGTTTTTGAGTTTCAGAACTGAAGTCTTCAACTAAAGCTAAGTACCCCATTGGGGAAACATTTTCTTGCTCCAAACTGATGTCAGTAAAAGTCAGTAATTGTGTTTCTTGTGGAAAGCAAATACCTCAAAGATTTTCATTCTTACTGTATTCCTTGCCTAGGCCCTGACCATGATGTACCTCATGGTCGGTTTTGTGCCTTATTTAAACCACAAACTATTCGTCGGTACATTTTCGCTTTTAAATGTTTTGGTACTCGGTTCAATTATCCAGATGTGTCTTCGGTAAGCCACCCCACTACTGACATTCTGAAAAAATGCAAAGATAAAGACAGAGACAAGCCGCCTAGGTCCAAAGCTGCTGACAACGCTTCTCCTAAGCTAGTTGCCAGTTCGCCGGTACTCAGTGAGGCGCTTTCTCAGCCCCTGATACCCACTACTTCAGATTTGCAGGCCTCTACTGAGACCCATTCGGAGTCCGGTATGCCGCGAGATGCTTCAACTGTGGAACGTCTCTACCTTGGATGGGTCTGGAGCCGCTGTGCAGGCAACAGCTTCTAAGGGTGTATTCAGGCCTACTGGCTTGCATATTAAACAGATGCCATCTTCTTCTTCTATTCCTAAAACTCGAACCATGCCTAGGAAACCAACGCCCAGACCGCATGGTCAGGCCTCTATGCCTAAGAAGCAAATGATAAGAATGGCTGAAGACCTTATTACTTTAATCAGGGAAAGCCAACCTTCCCCCTGTAAGAGACCTAGGACTGAATTTGCTTATGATACTTCTGAACAGGATTTTGAAATTTCTGTCTCCTCTGATGACCAAGATTTACCCTTGTCTACCTATGAGGATTCTGATGCAAAGAATTCTGTTTCCTCTGCTTCTCCCCCAGAGGATTTTTCTTTTGGTGAAACCTTGCATACCCTTAGGGAGCATTTTCACTGGGAAAGCCAGGATTACTCTGATTCTAAAAAGAGGCTTAGAGATTTCTTACTCCTACCCAAGCACAGGCCTTTACCTATCCCTCCTGTGCTGGACATTGTTGACTGTGCCTTTTCAGAATCTAGCTTGGCCCCTGACTCTTTACCTCCTGCTCCCAGAAAACCTGATAGATATTACAGGGTTCCTGATTCTCACAAGTTCCTTTTTAAAAATCTTACTGTGGATCCTGAGACTATTTCACAGGAACCCAAGGGCATTAAGGCTACTACTGCCAAAAATCCTACCCCCTCTGATAGAGATTCCAGGGCCCTGGGTAGATAGGGTAAGAAGGTATACACCTCTGCAACCTTGGCAATCAGGGCCTTAAACTGCCAGTTTCATATGTTAAAGTATCAGCAACATATTCTTGGATTGCTTAAACAGAAAATTATGTTGATTCCTGATTGTGCTGAAAATAAGGTTTACAGGATTTGATGCATTCTGCTGAACAGGTTGGAAAACATACCTTGCAATGTGGTTTTGATTCAATAGAGGCATCTTGCAGGGCTGCTGTCACCAGGTCTGTACTTAGAAGGCATGCTTGGCTTAAGGAGCAATCTTTGCCAGATCATGTTAAAACTAAATTGCTGGATGCCCCCCTTAAATCAGGACCACCTGTTTGGCGACAAAGCAGATGTTCTTAAAAAGATGGAGGAAAAAGCTAAATCTATGCAAACTGTTAAAGATTTCTTACAAGTGCAGCCTCCTAGATTTAGTAGGCATTGGCCCTCAAAAAATTGGTCCTTTCCTGCCTCTTCCAGGCATTCTCAGTTCAAACCCAGAACCAGCAGAACACCCAGACTTCAGTCCCAAGGTACGTACAGGACTAAGCAGTGGGGGGCTCCCACTTCCAAATCAGGGAGTAGTAAGACTCCCCCCTCTGGTAAGCTGTCTCAATGACTTCACTTTAAAACTTCCAGGCACTTCTCAACTGACTGCTCCTTTGGGGGAAAGATTGCTCTGCAAGAAAAAAACTGGGAACTCATTACCCAGGACAAATGGGTTTTAAACATAGTTTCCCAAGGATACAGATTCCACTTCCACACTTTACCAACCCCAAACAGTTGGCCAGATCTACCCCCAAATCAGTGGGCAGAGGCTCAAAAGCAAGTACTCTCTCTCTTAAGATTAAAGGCTATTCAGACTGTACCAGACGAGGAAAAGGGACAAGGTTTCTACTCAAGACTTTTCCTGGTACCCAGAAAAGACAACTCATGGCGTCCTATCCTGGACCTGTCTATTCTAAACACCTTTTTGGTGATTCCAAAATTCAAGATGCTAAGTCTTCAATTGCTTCCTGTGATAGGCAAAGATGCCTAGTGGGCAACACTGGATTTAAAGGAAGCCTACCTGTACATCCCAATCAGGGAATCTTGCAGAAAATACCTATGCTTCAAAGCAGGCTGCATGCACTATCAGTTCTCTGCACTGCCCTTTGGCTTATCTACTGTGCCCAGGGTATTCACAAAGTGCCTAGCTCCAGTCATTGCATTTTGCAGGCAAAGAAATATTCAAATATACCTATACCTGGACGATTGTCTAATTCAGGCAGAAAGCCAAGACATACTTCTGAATCATCTGGCATTTGTACAAAAGGTGTTAACTTGTCTGGGGTACACCATAAATGAAAAAAAATCTAATCTGGTACCCTGTCAACAAGTTATATTCCTGGGAGCAAGCTTGAACACAACTTCCCAGATGGCTTTCCTCACGCCAGAGAAACAAATTCATTTGACAACTTCAAACAAGTGGCCACAAAAACCCTGCTATCTGCAAAGCAAATACTGCAAGCTTTGGGGTTCATGGCCTCGTGCATTCTACTAATTCCATATGCAATACTGCATATGAGGAAACTACAATGGTATCTAAAAAGCCTATAGTGCCAACATTATCAGGATCTAGAAGCAATGATTCCTGTCATACCTTGCCTATGGTTAGAATTCCTTTGGTGGGCAGAGAACTGCCACCAAAACAAGAGACTACCATTCACTCTTCCCCCTGCTGCCCAAACCGTAAGAGACGCACCAGACTATGCATGAGCGGATCACCTGGCAGGGAAGTGCATTCAAGGCAAATGGAACCCAAGTCAAATGCACCTGCATATCAATCAAAAAGAAATGTTAGCTGTACAGAATGCTCTGACAGCCTTCAAGGACCACATTCTTCCAGGACAATTTAATGGTAAAAACGGACAACAAAACTGTTATGTGGTACATAAGCAAGCAAGGGGGGGGTACCCATTCTTACCCCCCCCCCCCCCCTGCAGACTAGCCATGGCTCTGTGGAACACAGTCTTGAGCTACCAAGTGCATCTCTACAGGCTCAATTCCTGCCAGGAAAACTAAATACGCTGGCAGACGAACTAAGCAGAAATCTCATAGACCCATACGAGTGGAAACTGAAACCAAAGATTTTCAACATGTTGAGCAACAAATGAGGGATCCCAGATATAGACCTGTTTGCCTCCCCCTAGAACTACCAATTGGACAATTTCTGCACAAGGACTCCCCACAAACAAGCTTGGAAAGTGGATGCTCTGTCCTTCAGCTGGAAAAATCTATTAGTTTATGCCTTTCCTCCTCTGCCTGTCCTCCCCAAAGTACTACTAAAGAAAAAACGGGACAAACCAAGGATGATACTGATTGCACCAGACTGGCCTCGCCAGCACTGGTGTACCCCCTCTTGTGTAGTGTGTCACATCTGGTCCCATGGCACCTACCTCAGAACCCTACCCTGCTGTCTCAGCAGGAGAACCAAATTCTGCACCCCCAGCTTCAAACCGTGAACCTGGCAGCCTGGCTAATTACCTAATCTCTCCATTACCATCCCTCAGTAAACAAGTGTTGGATGTCAGTTTGGAGGCAAGGAGTCCTAGTACTAGAAAATCGTATGCTGAAAAATGGAAACGATTCTGTGCCCAGAACCAAACTCGAGGGATGGCCACAGCAGCGCCCAATTTACTTCAGATTCATCAATACTTAACTGAGATGCTTCACACAAGGGCCTTTCCTTTTCCTCCATCAAAATTCACGCCTCAGCCATTTCAACTCATTACAATACAGAACCACTCCTCTTTTCTCACCCACTGCTCAAGCAGTTCCTCAGAGGGGCCAAAAACTTAAGACCACCCAGGAGAGCCCCAACTCCAACCTGTGACCTTAATTTTGTATTGGAAAACTCACTCTTCCTTCTTTTGAGCCAGCTGCAACTGAAGAGTTAAAATTCCTTTCTTGGAAAACAGCTTTCCTTTTAGCAATCACTTCAGCAAGGAAGGTATCTGAATTACATGCCTTTATGGCAGTTGAGCCTTTCATCATCTTTCATGTGGACAGGGTGTCCCTCAGGACCACCCCTCTTTCATGCCCAAGGTGATATCCAGTGTGGCCCTTAATCAGTCCATTCATTTGCCAACCTTTTTTTCTAATCCACAGAATAAAGGGGAATGGATACTGCACTCCTTAGACATGCACAGACAAATTAGATTTTACTTGGACAGGACAAAACCTGAAAGGAAATCTGAACAACTGCTGGCATTTGCTGCAGGGGCAGAGGGGAAGGCGATTTCAAAGCAAACCATTTCTAAATGGATAGGCCATTACATTCATTTCTGCTATAAGCACCATGGAAAACCTATCCCACAGGGGATTAGACTCCATTCAACCAGGGCTGCGTCTACCTCTACAGCCTTTCTCAGAGGTGTCCCTACCAGAGACATCCTAGAAGCTGCTACTTGGAGTTCTGTGCATACTTTCACCAAGCATTACCATTTGCCAATTTTCTCTAAATCCAGAGCTGTCTTTGCCACTGCAGTCTTGCAGGGCCTTATAGTTGGTCTTAATGCTATCTAAATTCATCCTCCCATCCTTAGCTTTGGGAATCTACCCAAATGTGATGACTGCAACAGTGAAACATGAAGAACATAGTACAGTTGTGTACACTTACCATAAATGTAGATGTTCAAGTGTATTCACTGTTGCAGTCCTGGTTCCCCTCCCTCCAGCCCCCTGACTTCTTTTGGCTATACCTCTATTTTCCTTTACTGTACTTAAAAGCTTTTTGGTGTATTTTTTGTTGGAGGTATAACCTTGTGTGTATATATATATATATATATATATATATATATATATATATATATATATATATATATATATATATATATATGCGTGTATATATATTTAATTGCTTCCCATTAAGGGAAGCACCTGACATCTGGGGCAAGAAAAACGGATGTAATGGCGTCGGCTGCATGCTTTATACCCCTGACTACCTGATGTCACGGAAGATGAGACAGCAACTGACGCAGGACCCAAGACTTTGATAATCAGGCCGACTGAGGGCTACTGCAAGCAGATAACCCAAATGTGATGACTACAACAGTGAATACACTCGAACATCTACATTTATGATAAGTGTACACAACTGTACTTTACATACAAGATTGAGAAGTCAAGTAATTAGGAAACTGAGAATGGTTGGGGCTGCTTTATTTCTTATAAAGGAATGCTAGTTTTGGATAGATGAGGGAACAGAGTCTTGAAACTGTGACGGGGGTGGGGCATGAGATAGTGGTTGATCTAATTAGAGGGAAGAACAGATTAACTCTTGTCAAATTTTTACACAGACAGTACACATAACCTGTCCTTCAGCCTTTCCTAATGGAAATTATTCTGTACACTCTTTTTGTGGCACAAATTAAAATATATATTTTTAATTTTTAATGTGCAAATTTCCTGATGTTGACATTTATCAAATCCAGATGCTACTAGAAACATTAGCGAATATCTTTTTCTCCTTCTTTTCTTATTCTCCATTTATTTTTCCATTCTGTTTCTTGAGAAGTTGCATTAATTTGGTTGTTTTCTTTTAAACTTTGTCATGTATTTTTTGGATGGTTCTGAATTTTTCTGGAGGTAGAGGGTTTATTATAGTTTGTGTCCACAGGCTGGTATGGGATTCCTGTCTATCCATCAACATTTTAAGTAAATTTCCATACCCCCAAATATAAAAATATATATGTATATGTGTATATATAGACACACACACACACCATGGTCACACAACAGTGGAGAAAAAAAGAACATAAATTCATCTCAAGGCTGGACCCCCACCATGTCTCTTACAGACATAGGCCAACAGTAAACATTCCCTAACTAACCCCCCTCCACACACACTATTTTTTAGAAACCTCCAAAATATAACCCCCCCCCCCTCCAAGTTCAGATGCACATGTTGTAGTGGGATGCAATTGGGCTGAATTGCATAGCTAGGCTTCTAAAGGCCCCAGTGGTTGTTAGCCTAGTATATACCAATGGACCTATAAAGAAAGTTTGATGGATTGCTTGTAAGCTGTCATTAAGGTATCCTAATTGTGCTTGTTTAATAGTTTGTAAGCTGTCGATCTGTCTTGGTTGTAAAAGTAGCTCAGAAAAATAGGTCAGATGAACAGATTACAGGCTATCTTTTTGTGATTACTTAATACCAGCTTGTAAACTGTTAGACTGTTCTTTTAAAAAAGTTTTCACAATTTGTAAACTGTCATTACGTGATTGCAAGACAGCTGGAAGTTGATGCCAGATGAGTGGTCTGCCCAGGGTGCCAGGTTCTCTTACTACACTTCTGTAAAGAGCCTGTAGCTAAAATAATAGGTGGGTGGGTTTTTCATTGAAGGGAATGTTTTCTTCTTTGAAAGAAGAAAACTTGGCTTATAAATTGTTTTATATTTAACAAAAGTTAAAGTACAGTGTGTTGAGTTATTGGTAAAACTAATTTAGTAGCTTCTAATGGTAAAGAAGCATTCCTCTTTAAAAAAAAAAATTGCCAACTGTCACATATTTTAGAAAAAGTAAAAATTCTGAATAGTATAAAAGTCAAATATTATTTCTATGTAGTGCATGAAACACCATGATTGCACTAAAAAAAAAAGAAAAAAAATGGTTCAGTAATATGCTGGTTATGTGTTGCTGTGGTGCAAGACCCAACCTTAACACGTAGCGGATTAAGTACTCCCTAGGCACTGCCAACATCAACTCTGCACTAAAAGCTTACAGTAAGATTTCAACCACTTCCCCACTGCTTTAGCAGCTTTCAAAGCTGGTACAACACATCACATTTTTAAATTTAATTTTCAGTAACTAGTAATACATGGAGAAGATAAACCTCCATTCACTACAAAGAATTATAATCAGATCTCCAGTCGTAACAAAATAATTTGTTCTCAGCATGGATACCAAAATTCACCTCTCAAGGTTTGTTGTTGAGGTGAATTTCTTGACATCCATGTCTCTAACACATAATATTCTTGTTACGATCGGCAACCTGATCATAATCCTATATTTAGTGTTGGTAAGGATGAAGTATTAGATGACTGCCACTCAAGAAAAATTGTGTCCTTTCATAAAGTTCAATATGCTTACCCCCTCTTTTTATGTTTGATATGGGTCTTCATGGTGTGTGTTTTGATTCTTTCTAAGCTCTGTCTTTTTAAGTAAATTTAAATGTTCAGATGAAATCAGTCACACATGGTTAGGTAGCAGTAGGAGTTTTCTTAACACCTTTGCAAAACTTCACCTCCGATATTATGGAACTCTTTCTGCAGTAAAACTTGGGTCATAGAAGAAGAGACTGTATCCCTCACATCTTGAAGGAACTTCCACTACATGTCAGGCAGAGTAGCTCCATGGCTACCTTCAAGGTAAACCTAGATAATTGGATGTTCAGCCTCAGCATCTCCCCTGATTTGTCTTGCCCTACGCGAGTCTGGAGGGAACCATTAAATGGGAATTTTTTGTTATCCTTGTAATGGTTTGCAGACTTATTGCCTTTTTACTTACCTATGAACCTAAGTAAGGCTTCCTGCATCCTGTGTTTATAGTTAAATCATTTTTAGAGAAATTAGTTTATCATCATTCTGGATATGTGGGTAGGATAGTACAGTTATAGAATTGATCACTAGTAAAAGTAAAAGTCCTAGGTGATTTTTGTTCTGTTCATAACTCTTTGGAAAAAGGATCAGGTATTGTGGCAAGTGGTTAAGAACTGTCTCAAAGGGTGTGTGATGCACATTAATGATGAGTTTTCTGAAAATACAGGGGTCTCCGCCCCAAGACCTAATTAAATTATTTCAGCAAAGGGACTCCCTCTTGAAATGTCGACACTTGAAATGACGAGTGCCAGCAAGTCAAAAAAAAAAAGACCAAAATTATGGGAGAAAAACAAATCTCAAAGATCACCCTTCACATCTAAATGTCTTTTTATCTTAGATCACCATATCTTGGAGAAAGGAAATATTCTGAGAAATAGCCATCTCAGTCTTAGTATATGTAAGTCTGTTTTTTAACCATTCATTCGTTTTCAGTCATTCAGGACTCACCTAGTGGAGCCTGACATTTCAAATGGTTGCCTAGCAAAGGAATGTAAGATTCACGATAACTAAAAATGCATCATTGAAAATTTGCCCTATCAGTGTTCAACTTTTCACAAATTTGCAATCCGCAATAGATTGGCTTTAAAGGGTTTCATTCCGTTGGAGATCAACATTCATCATCATCCTCTGTTCGGTCATCCTGCAAGTATGACTGTCAAGTATACTTAGAAAGAAGCTTAGATTGATGCTGATTATCAGGATTAATTTTATTCTGCATTTAGAGAAGCTCATTGGGAGGAGAAGGTGATTTTGACTAATAATATAGAGATGGTTTCCCATTTAATTATAATTTCTTGTAGATGTATAACCTGTGGATGAAAAAACATCTTTATTAAAATGTCACATAAGACATAGGCACATACATATAGAAAAGAAAACACACCATATTAACATTTTTCCATTTACACACATTATACATTACATGTTTTTTTTCTTTCACTCCAGCATTACATAAATCTCTTAGTTCCTGCCTTCCCTTAAACCTGACTCCTCCTCTTGAACATTTTTCTGCAAGTATTATTTCTGCAAATTCCATTTATTGCTATGTAATTTGCTACGTCCCATTTCTAAAGGCCATATTTCAATTCTTTATTTCTTTTACAATATACAGTACTTCAAATACTTGGGTTTATTATATTTTAATTTCCATTTTCTAGTAACTGCCTTTTAGGCATGGCAGCCAACAGAATTAATCTTTAAGGATACTATGTCTGTGCAATTCAGACCCTGTGCCACAAACTCAAAAGAATCATTTCCATAACATCCATTTGCTCCCCCAATATTTGTGACAGAGTAAGTACTCTGTATGGTTTTTGTTTAAAATTGCCAACTTGTTACACTCCCAAAAACATGATGTTCATTGTGTTACCCTGCTGCAGTCATCACACTTGGGGTTATCCTGCCGTCAGGTGGTCCCACAGTCAGCCCGAATTCCAAAGTCTTGGTCCGGCGTCGGTTGCTGTCGCTTCTTCCCTGACATCAGAGCGCCAGGGGTATACAAGAGGCATCCGACGCCATTTTCTTCAGTCTTTCTTGCCGCGCGGTGCCCGAAGCAGAAGCAGTTCGCAAGTGCCGGTCGACCAACACCTGAGATGTTCGATTCGAATTTCAGTCCGAAGTCTTCAATAAAGCAAAGTACCCCATTGGGGAACCTTTTCTTGCCTCAGTCCGATGTCAGAAAAAGTTAACAATTGCATTTCTTGTGGGAAGCAAATACCTCATAAGGACTTCCATTCTTACTGTGTTCCTTGCCTAGGCCCAGACCACAACATCATAGGTTGTCGGTTTTGTGCTAGGTTTAATAAACGAACTATCAAACGCCGTTTTGACTTCACACGCCATTACTTTGGTAGGAAATTTAATTATATCATGCCATCGGAGCAGCCGACGACCGGCATGCACAAAAAACACAAGGATAAGGACAGGCAGCCTAGGAACAATCCAGACTCCGAGGCCTCTGCTGGGCCTGTCGCCGGTTCTCTGGTTTTCAGTGAGGCTCATACGCAGCCCCTGACGACCACAGAATTGAAACCCCAGACAGCTGCGGATTCTCAAGCGGAGTCTACTAGACCGACGCAGCCATCTTCATTAGGCCCTTCCAACACCGGAGCCGAAGGAGACCCCGGTGCAGTGGAAACACCTTCGGTTGCAGAAGGTGTCTTCAGACCGACTACATTCACCATTAAATCTTATGCTATGCTTAAAACTCCTTTAAAACCAAAAAAGACTGTACATCAGTCTACAGTTCAAGGCCCCATGCCTAAGAAACAGATGCTTAAGATGGCTGAAGATTTGATTACCCTAATCAGGGGCTCCCATCCCCCTCCAGATAAAAGACCAAGACAAGAGGAGGATTATGCTTCCTCTGACCAGGTTTCAATTTCCTTAGATTCTTCTGAGGCAGCACAGACCACTTGCTATCCCTCCAGTTTTAGATATTGTGGATGATGTTTACTTGGAGTCTAGTCTAAATCCAGACTCTCTACCTCCTGCTCCAGCCAAACCAGACAGATACTACAGAGTACCTGACTCACACAAATTCCTTTATAAAAAGCCCTGTGGCTGACCCAGAAACAATTTCCCAGGGTCCCAAGGGAAAGGGATTCCAGAGCCCTAGATAGATGGGGGAAGAAAATATACACCTCAGCAACTCTGGCTATGAGAGCATTAAATTGTCAGTTTCACATGCTGAAATATCAGCAATTCCTAATGTCTCAATTAAAACAAAAAATGAGCACACATACTAAACAGTCTGAATTCAAGGAAATGCAGGATCTGTTGCATGCAGCTGAACAGGTGGGCAAAAATACTTTACAATGTGGATTTGATTCATTGGAAGCTTCCTGTAGAGCAGCTGTTACTGAGTCTGTCATACGTAGACATGCTTGGTTAAAAGAACAAACTCTACCTGATCATGTTAAAGCAAAATTATCGGATGCACCTTTACAGCAGGATGTATTATTTGGTGTCAAAGCAGAAGAGGTTTTAAAGAAAATGGAGGATAAGGCAAAGTCTATGCAGACTGTCAAGGATTATTTTACAGGTACAACCCCCTCGTTTCAGCAGAAATTGGCCAACAAAAAAATGGTCCTTTCCAGCTTCTGACAGATCACAGCAGGGCAAATACAGACGCCCAAGGGGCAGAGGTCAGTCACAAGGCCCTTACAAACCTCACCAATGGGGTACTGCTACCCAGAAAGGAGGAGAAGACAGGCCCCAAGCTAGCAGAAGGACAAACACAATGACTCAATCCTCAAACTACCAAGCAAATCTCTCGTGGCAGCTCCCTTGGGAGGAAAATTAGCATTTTTTGCAGACAACTGCCACATCATCACAAAAGACAAATGGGTCCTAAACATTGTCTCACAGGGATACAGATTCCACTTTCATACCTTGCCAAGGATAAAAGGAATGCCAAACCTGCCACCAAATCAATGGGCAGAGGCACGAAAACAAATTACAGCTCTCATGGACATGAGAGCCATTCAACAGGTACCTACACAGGAGCAAGGACAAGGATTTTACTCAAGACTCTTTCTAGTCCCAAGTAAAGACAAAGCATGGAGACCCATTCTGGAGCTTTCAATTCTGAACACCTATCTGCAAGTACCAAAATTTAAGATGCTAACACTACAGCAGCTTCTTCCCATGCTGTGCAAGAATGCTTGGCCACTAACGTTGGACCTCAAGGAGGCATACCTGCATGTCCCTATCAGACAAAATTGCAGAAGATACCTCCGCTTCATTGCAGGTTCAATGCATTATCAATTCTCTGCACTGCCCTTTGGCTTATCTACTGTGCCCAGGGTCTTCACAAAATGCCTGGCACCAGTAATTGTATACTGCAGACAAAGGGGAATTCAAATATACCCATACCTGGACGACTGCCTTCTTCAAGCAGAAAGCAAGGACATTTTATAAAGCATCTGGCATTTGTCAAACACCTTCTAAGTTGCCTAGGGTACACAATAAACGAAAAGAAATCAAAACTAATGCCCTCACAAAACTTAATATTCCTGGGTGCCAGCTTGAATACAACGGCCCAGATGGCTTATCTCACGCCAGACAAGCAACAACTGCTGACTCAATATTTCAAAATAATGGCAAGAAAGACCCAACTCCCTGCAAGAAAAATTCTGCAGGCCTTGGGATTCATGGCATCTTGCATACTACTAATATCATCTTTTCTTTAGTCTCTTCTCACGTTTCCTCAGCTGCTATAACAGGAGCCTTTTTAATCCATACTCCTAAATGCTTCGTTATTGTGTCTTCATAAATATGGGTATTGTTAAACCAAACGATACCAATGTCCTCAGCAGGTCAGTCCAGAAGTATAACCAAGAACACACTGGAGAGAGTTGATTGAATTTATTTAAAACACTTGTAAGGACTGAGTGCTTTCTTTAAATAACTTCATCAGAATCAACACACATATCCCTTTTCCATACTTAAATACTTTCCCCTTAATCACATATCCAATGAAAATTCCACAACAATTAATTTAAATCCACCTTTGAGATTTAAACAAACTAACACCAAAGTATAATTACACTAGAGTAAAAAAATGTTCTTATATTATTAAATACACATCTTATTCAATAAAAATCTTGTAGGTGAATCAAAAATCAAACTACACAATATTGGGCTTTAATTTTAGAATACTAGTACAAGTAATAGAAAGACTCTTATTTAGACTGGGGGGGTAGTGGTATTAAGTCTAATCTGCCAACTTAACTCTTTTGCCTCCAACATGTCTTCCCAAGGTCCCCCCCCGAAGTCCCTTAACACACGTTCTAATACTAATACTAATGCCAGGGCATTTTTAAGTTCCCCCTTTTGTAATATCCAACCCATGTTCGTACATGCATTCCCTGATTTCCTCTTGGTTTTTCCAACATAGAAATGTTCACATTTCCAGCACTTGGCCAGATAAATCACCCCTGTGGAGTTGCTATGAGCCTTAGACTGAATATTCATATGGTTCACCCTGATCTGATCTCCTTCTATAATCACCTTACATTGTGTGCAACTGCCACACTTAAGTTCCCCATTTTTTTATTACTATAAATGGGACCACAATCAATAGTGGCATGCTCCAGATAATTTTTCAGGGTCTTACCCCTCCTATATACTATCCGAGGTTTTTCTTTTAAAATATTAGCCACATCCTTAAAATGAGAAAATATATGCCAGTATTTATACAAGATGTTTTTAATTTGAGATGCCTCATTGCAAAATTCAGTAATGAAGGCTCCTTGCAAGTCTACACTACTTTTGTTCCTTCCCATAAATGCATCACCAACGGAGACTATAGGGGAACAAATAAGAGGGACAATGTCACCACTCACCCTTCTTGACTTAATGCTTTAATGAACCTCAGAAACCCTGTTCTATAGGATACCCCCTGTAAGTGAACATTTACTTAATTTATCACATTCTTTTAAAAATTTCTCCCAGTTGGATACCATGTGGGCTAGGCAAATGGACTGGCCTTTTATTATACCAAACTTTTGATATGAGGGGTGATCACTCTAATAATGTAAGATGCTGGTACTATATGTAGGTTTCCGATAAATAGTACTGGTCCATCTGTTTCTCACACTAATCTTTAGAAATAGTAACATCCAGGTAATTAATGGAAAGGGGGTCATATTCATATGTAAACTTCAAAAAGGGGGTAGTAGAGTTCAAAAAAATCAGTAAACCCCCCAATTTTGTTTATGGGCCTATCCCACACAATAAAAATGTCATCCAGAAAATGGAGACACAGTCTCCATGGTTTCACCTCAAAGTGTGGGAATAAAATACGCCTCTCCAATTGTAACAATATAATAACAAAAATGGGGGCACAGAGTGGCCCCCATTGCCAGAGTGGCCCCCATTGCCACCCCTTTTCTTTGCCTGAAGTATTGGTCTTCCAAATACACATAGTTGTGCTTCAATACCAGTTCCATACACAGTACTAAAACATTGACAGTGTTATCCAATGAAGTACATTCACATAAAAAATCGTCAAACCATTCTAATCCCACCTCATGGGGGAATTACATTAAACAATTCAACAACATCAGTAGTTAAAAACACAGTGATCAGAGTATTCCACGCTTTTCATCTTTAATAGGAATCTTTGCAGATATGTTCAAGTGGTTCCAAACAGTTTTTCAAAATGATGTCAACATATTTCCCCAAGGGGTGGGTTTTAGACTTTTTAGCATTGACAATGGGTCTCATAGGAGGATTAGTGGTACTTTGTGTATTTTGGGAATAAAAAATATACATGGTACCACTGTTCACCCGAAAGTACCCATACAATTCCTGGGATATTTCTTTATCTACAATGTCCTGCAAGTAAAAGTTTATTCAATGATAAGCAAGTTTAATAAGGTTAATAGATGTTTCTTCATATAAACCACTGTTGGAAACATGACACAACATTTTATTAACATAATCTTCCTTGTTCATAATGACCACCCCTCCCCCCTTTATCAGGTTTTATAGCCCTTAAATTTTTGTTTTTGGAAAGTTCTCTTAATTGGAATTCCCGGGTGTTCAAATTAACACTTCCATAAAAGCCTCTTTCCAGCAAATTCCTAAATTCAAATTCAACTAACTTTTCATAAAGAATTAAAGGTAGGGGCAGTGGGGGATTGAACACACTACTCTGTTTAATTACTTCCCCCAATCCTTCCATTTCTCCCTTGAACAAAATTTTAAAATTCACTTTCCTAAGGAAAAGTTTCAAATCAATAATCAATTTATCAATTTTAAAATTGGCTGAGGGTACAAAAATTGTCACCGCTTAACAGATTGGCATGTTCAGTTTTGCAATCATAGTCATTGTAGTTGTATAATGTAAAGTCACCTGTTTGATTATGGATAACCTTAGGTTCAACTTTATCGGCTTCTTCAAGCTCTGTAGATAAATCCAAGAGGGTAGGCCCATCATCTATTGCCAGTTCCGAGGGTAGGTCTGCTGTTCCTGCCAGTAATTTCCTTGGTTGTATCCCCAGGTATTGCCAATCCCCCCGTTTGCCTTGTTCCTTTGATTCCGAATCCGCTCGGATCTCCTGGTTACATTCACCTGGTTCACTCCTAAAGGAGTCTCTGTTTCAATGTATGTCGAGTTATCTGAAATTGTGTATTCCTCCCCTTGGTAAACATCATCGTCTTCACCATTCCTGTTGGCTTCTGGGAGCTTGGGATACGCCCTTCCTTCCACGTATGCAACACGGTCTCGTTTGAATTTCTTCTCTTTGTTGTTTTTTATTTTACTTAATTCACAGTCTACCCTTTTGTAAATAGCCAAGTAGTCATTTTTGTGTTCTGAAAACAACAAATCATTGGTAATGACATTGTCCAATGTCTCCGCCTTGCTAACTAAAATGTCTATTTCTTTTGATTGTATTTGGCCAGGCACTCCAAAGGTTCACATCCGTGCTGGTCAAATAAATGAATCAGTTCCTCATAGAACAGAGTGCCTACTTTGACCCCGTTGGGAAACTTCCAAGTCTTAAGCCCCTCGGGGATCCTTTTTACTTTGATGCACTCACGCAAGTAGGCATTCTCCAACTGGAGTTTCTTGCATTTAGAAATAGAATTTTCAAAGGAAACCAATGTTTTCTTTAAAGTTTGAGGCTCAATGTTTGAACTGGGTTCCCCAAAAGATATAGTCCCATTAAACCACTGTTTGAAATAGGTCGTCGTACCTATTTCATTACCAGATTCACCACTGTGAGGAACCACCGGAGAGTTAATTCTTTGACCAGCAATCAGTAAACAGTAAGTGTTTGCAAATATTCATTCTCTACTCTGGATATATGATCACATTTGTTGCTGGATAATGTTAACCTTAGAGGTTAACTCTTGTAGTAATTGTGTTAAAAGACCCACACTCTGGTTTATTCTTTCCACATTGCTCGGCTGAACCCCTGGTCCAGGCATGCTGCACCACAGCACAAAACTAGGTAACCACAAACTGAAAACAAACCTAATGATACCAATGTCTACAGCAGGTCAGTCCAGAAAGTATAACCAAGAACACACTGGAGAGAGTTGATTGAATTTATTTAAAACACTTGTAAGGATTGAGCGTTTTTGTTAAAAAAAAAAAAAAAAAAAATTCATCAGAATCAACACACATATCCTTTTTCCATACATAAATACCTTCCCCTTAATCACATATCCAATGAAAATTCCACAACAATTAATTTAAATTCAGCTTTGATATTTAAACAGACTAATACCAAAATATAATTACACCAGAGTAAAACATTTTCTTATATTATTAAATACACATCTTTTTCAATAAAAATCTTATAGGTGAATCAAAAATCAAACTACACAATACAGGACTTTAATTTTAAAATACAAGTAATAGAAAAGCTCTCATTTAGACTGGGGGGGGGGGGTTAGTGGCATTCAATCTAATCTGCCAACTGAACTCTTGCCTCCAATATGTCTTCCCAAGGTCCCCCCCCCCCCCCCCCGAGGTCCCTTAACACATGTTTTAATACCAAAAAAACAAAGCAGTGATCCCTATACTCACTAACATGTTTGGCTAGGGCATTTTTAAGTTCCCCCTTTTTAATGTCCAACCCATGTTCGTACATACATTCCCTGAATTTCCTGTTGGTTTTTCCAACATAGAAATGTTCACATTTCAAGTACTTGGCCAGATAAATCACACCTGTGCAGTTGCTATGAGCCTTAGACTGAATATTCATATGGTTCACTCTGATCCGATCTCCTTCTGTAATCACCTTACATTGTGTGCAACTGCCACACTTAAGTTCCCCATTTTTTATTACTATAAATCAAAAGTGGCATGCTCCAAATAATTTTTCATGGTCTTACCCCTCCTATATACTGTCCGGGGTCTTTCTCCTAAAATATTGGCCACATCCTTAAAATGGGAAAATATATGCTAGTATTTATACAAGATGTTTTAAATTTCGGTCTAAATGAGTCTTTCTATTACTTGTATTTTTGCATATATCCCAGGTACCTCTGGTACAAGAGGTTTGGAGGTCACTCAGTGGAAGTTTTAGCTTTGCTGGAGTTTTCATTTTGTTTTTACTGATTGGTTCTTCAGTGACCTCCTCACTTGTTTTAGTTTGTTGTTTGGGATATTTTTGCAGTGACCCTAATGATAATGGACATCAGCTGGGTATAACAGCGCTGTGTTTCTAATGCTTAGTCAAACACTCTGCTTGTGCTGTGCCGATGAGGTCATAAGGCCGAGATATGCATATCCACAGCTAGTGGGGTTTGGCTTTATTGGCCTGAAATTGTCCATTAAAACAAGTCATGGGCATTCAGAATCGCCAATTAGCTGAAACACCTGATGTTCTTTAGGATCATTTGCATATATCCTATGTGCCTCTGATACAAGAGGTTTGGAGGTCACTCAGTGGAAGTTCTAGCTTTGCTGGAGTTTTCATTTTGTTAGTACTTTTATTTTAAAAGACTGCAGTGGTGGTGCTGCGGTAGCGTTGTCGCCTCACAGTTAGACGTTGCCCGTTCGATTCTCAGAGCGTTTTCTGTGTGGCGACATGCGTGAATGGGCGTTCCTTCATTGAAGGTTGTGCGTTAGGCCTGGCAAGCCAGGATGTAAAAATCTACTGCCAATCATTAGCGGACCGGAGTTCCGCTGTGGCGACCCCTAACCGGGAAAAGCCGAAAGACACAAACAATTACTTTGATTTTGAAATTAAAGTCCTATATTGTATAGTTTGATTTCTGATACACCTACAAGATTTTTATTCAATAAGATGTGTATTTAAGAATATAAGAACATTTTTTTACTCTGGTGTAATTATATTTTAATGTTAGCCTGTTTAAAGCTGAATTTAAATTGTTAATTGTAGTGGAATTTTCATTGGATATGTGTTTAAGGGGAAGGTATTTAAGCATGGAAAAAGGATGTGTGTGTTGATTCTAGGTTCATAGATTAGTACTAGGCTAACTACCCTTTCAAGCCATTTTAAGCCTAGCCAGTTACCCCTTGTGAGACTCAAACTCTGGACCTTGTGTTTGTAAGGCAAACAGCTAAACTATTACGCCACTCTCCCAACCCTGATTCTGATGAAGTTTTTTAATGAAAGTGCTCAATCCTTACAAGTGTTTTAAATAAATTCAGTCAATTCTCTCCAGTGTGTTCTTGGTTATACTTTCTGGACTGACCTGCTGTGGGCATTGGTATCGTTTTTTTATTGTTGAACTAAGTCATATGTGGGTACTTAATTTATGGCTATATTCATAATTTTATATCCTGAAAAGACTAGAAACGGTCTCAAAATATTCTACAGCACTATCAAGTACAAATAACATCTACAAATAAAGACCGCTTTTCTTGATTGCAGTGCCAGTTATATGAATATACAAGTTTCTTATTTTCTATGCCAGTGGCTCTAAATGTTAAATCAAGTAAGAAAGAGGACACCCTTGCGTGATTCCATTGTTCAAGATGCAATTTATCAGGGAGGAACCCTCGCACTTTAATTCTTGCCTCTAATCTTTCATATAGCCTCCTAATTAACCGTTTATGTCAAGGAAGGCAAATGCTTCCATTACCCTGCACGTAAAATCCCAGTTTTCTTTGTCAAATGCTCTCTCTTCATCAAACCCACCGACAGTGATATTTTCTTAATTTCTGCTTCCCTCTTGGATCATCATTACTCTATTAATGTTATAGAATGTTTGCTTCCCCTCCACAAAACTACACTGATCCATATGTATCGGTTTTGGAAATACCTTTGCCATTCCTTGCTAATATAGACAAAAACACTTCATTATCATGGTTTAAAAATGGAATAGGTCTGCATGAGGCTGAGTCTGATTGGTCTTTACTCTCTTTAGGTAATACAGCCACCACAGCTTTCCTCCAAGATGCTGGTGCATCTCCTTCTTTTAAAATGCCTTCCAGATCTTTGCCACTTTCTTGTCTCCTAACTTCCAAACTTCCCAGGAATACCATCTGTTCCCAGAGACTTTCCTGCAGAGGGATAATAAATCATTTTTATCTTATCTGCTCCTTTCTCAGCTGTTAGTTGTTTTAGCCTCATCTGCCTCTAACCTTAGCTTAATTAAGTCCAATAAATATTTCCATAGGTTCACAGGTAAGTACTAGGCTATCTGCCTGAGGGCATCTATAAGCCTAGCCAGAATGTGTTGGCTTTCATCACACCCTTAGATTAGTTCCCTGTGCCACAGTCCAGCAGAGCCATTAGTCTCCTGTGCCTCTGTGCAGCAGAGCCACTGCAGTGATCCCCGGGGTAAATTTTCTGTTTCCCATCCACTCGTCAAGGTTTCTCTTGGAGTGTTAGTGAGGGGCTCTGCCTAATGTAGATTGGAATCCTGTTCTAAAGCATGGGGAGTCTCTGGGACAGGAATCTATCCCTCCAGCACATCCTATTTATCGTTGTGGTGAGGTTTAGATCCCTCCATTTGTGCTCTTTCTTTGATTCCACATTCCGCTGCTTTATACAGATTTTTAAAATATCTTTAATACCTCATTACTATCTCTACTTTTTTTTGTCATATGTTCCTTAAGTTTGGTGACGACCCTTTTTATTTTCTGTTGCCAAGTCATTGTGCTACAATATTTTGTGCTGTGGAGTTTTCAACAAGTACTTGTTTAACAGCAATATTTCTAAACTCATGCATATTACCTAAATACTCCTTTATTTTCTCTTTACCTCTCTGCAGTTGCTTCTTTTCTTGTTCCCATGAGATTCCTCTTTTTCTGCAACACTTTAACCTTTGTGAACTCCTCTAAGTAATTCCTATTTCTTCTTAACCATATCTTTCACTTTATTTCTATCCTATTTTTAAGCTTCAATTTCTTTTTATCCCACTCACTAGCTATTATTTTTGAAGTAATTTTTGTCTTCCCTACTAACTTTCAGTTTCCACTACCCATTCCTGAAATTCCGCCCTCCTACCAGTGTTCCATTTTTACTTAACCACCTTGCATTTTATCTCATTTTTTTATTGGGGCATGATCTGAAATAGTTATTAGATGGGTGTCAAAAGGTATCAATTAAATGCACATGTTCCTGTAAAATCTAATTTATATCCAGTCTAGCCCAGTTATAGTACCTTAGGGAATAATATGTAAATTTTGTCCGAGTTCCTGCTACTGAATTTACATCTTCCATACCAAATATTTTCACAACTTTCTTCAGAAATCTACCCTCTTTTGTTATATTTTCCCTTCTAGGTCCACATGATGCATTCTCGGTATTGTAAATCAAGTTCCAACCCCTACCATTGGGTGTAATATTCCCTGCTGAAAGCTGATTATTTCTCCTGAAATTTCCTTAAGCTCCATGATAGCAGTTTTTGGTGGAGCATGAATACACACATGTGTAATCCTCATCCATTAGCAGTAGCCCCTTACTAGCACACATCTACCATTATTGTCTTTTCCCCCTTCTATCACTATTGGAGCCCCTCAAGCAGTCAGTATTACTAATCCCCTTTTCTGTTGTCCCTGATATTCTGCTGAGTATTCATTCTGAAATCCTTTTTGTCAAAGTCACGTGCTCATTTCTTTCAAAGTACATCTCCTGCAGCACTGCTGTTTGCACTCTACATTTGCTAATGTAATATGTCAGTACTGTTCCTTTCTGTGTATACCTGTAAGGCAGCTATATATGAATTTTGAGTAGGAAAGAACTCGTGTAGTATATGAATGTATTGTTTCAAACTTTTATCTATACACATTTTAGATATTTAATGATGCTACTTTATATAGTGGCAAGGTTACAAATGTAAAGTTTGCTTGTTCCTGTACTTTTTACATGTTGTAATTATTTGCATGTTATTTATTGTGAGGATTAATGCATTTGAAATTAAATAATGAATGAGCTGTTTAAGGTTTAGGGTGAAAAAAAAGTACATTGTTTGTGTATCTACGTTTAGTAATAACTCAAAACAGATAACTTTGCCAGTTTAACTGGTCGGGGCAAATTTGCAGTGATTTATATCCTTTTAAGAAATGTTTTGAAGTTGATTGAAGGTTGCTCATTCACTTTTTTCTACAAGTGTTTTTATGAATATTTATATGTAGCCCTTAACTGTTGCGCAGAGCTGTAAAAATCAATCAAATATTTAGACCGTATATTATTATATTAATGTTGTTAGAAAATTATTAGAACTGTGACTAGTAATGATTTTTAGAAGATCATTTTTAATATTTGTAACCGAGTTTGAGTAAAAATGATTAGGTTATATTTATGACGATTACATGTTGTACTTTTTGAAAATGTTTTCCCATCAAAGTACATCTTTACAAGAGGGAAAGGTAGTAGAATGGGAAGAGGTCAAGGAGACATTTGGATTGCAGCCAGTGATTGCCTTCCCTATCAGGCGTTGATATCAGAGACAAAGAGAAAGGGTTGGCAAATTCTAAATGAAAGGCCTGCACTGATTGAATTTTAAATTAATGTCGATCAGAAGCTGCTGTTAAAAAGGGCTAATTAGTAGGGCATGTGAAATATTGCACGGTAACTATATGAATCAATGAGAATAGGTCAGAGAAGATTGGGAGGAGAGATTAGATATGCAATTCTCAAAGAAACAATGGGAGGACATATGTATGGCCCCAAAGTATGAGCAAAATCTACAAGATTTTGATTTTTTTGCCTGAAAGTATTTGCCTAGGTACTTTTATACACCAAGAAGACTCTGAATAATTTTTCCTCAAGTAGATGGTAAATGTTGGATGTGTAATGAGAAGAAAATGGTATCTGGGAGTGTATGTTCCCTGAGTTGTAATGAGTTGGCAAAGTTTAGAAATTCCCTCTTCTTTTTGGGAATACTGGGCAAGCAGATGAATACAACTAAGGAAATTGTTTTTGAGTGGGGATACAGGACCTGAATTGCCTAGCCATAGTATGACCTTGTCAAGTTTAATTCTGGTGGCTGCCAAAATGGCAATTACTAGAAAATGGAAATAAAAATCTAAACCAACTATACTAGTAGTAGTGAATACTGTAACAGAAATAAAAGAACAGGAAGGGGGGTCTTTAGAAAAGAGTAGGAGTAAGTTACTTAAAAAAATGGGAAAATTGTGGAACAATACATGGAAAAAATGTTTTAGAGGAGGAATGAGGTTTATGAAAAGATAGTTTGTCATGTTGCTTTGGTTACATGACCTATAATAATATATGTTATTCAACATTTGTAAATGTGAACTTGTTAGTTTGGTTTGATTACTTTTATATAAATGTAAGTTTGCTTGTGCCGCAAGTGATAATGCAGAAAAGGCATTAAAAAAGTGCATAATTGCACATTTGACCATAAAGCAGTTACACAGACACAAGCGCACTCACTCGCAGATGCACATACTTTCCTTACATTTAATTGAGGTATCCAAAGAAAAATTATGCTTAACTGATTTTTTTCTATATTGAGAACTGTTACTCAAAAGTGCCTAAAAAATGCAAATCTTTTTTGCAGACAGGCATGCTCCCATAACCCCCCCCCCCCCCCCCCATGTGTGGTTGGTGGTGTGAGCTTACTTCTGCAAAAATTTATCCTGTAAAGTGCACTGAAGAAATGTGTGTGAGTAGGCAGTTTGTCAGTAGGTCTTGGTACAATCTCCTTTGGTGTTTTTAGCCAAAGCTTGGTTTTAAACTAGTTTAATGTATTTATTTTTTATGTTTGCAGCTGTTTAACAGTGTAGTATTCTTTACCGAAATCCTAGACATGTTTGGATGGGCTGGGAAGCAATGTAAAACTGTATATCTGTACTACACTGTCAGTCTTCTGGAAGAGGGTAATAATGCCTTATGACTGGGTTTGTAGCATCTGAGCTGGGGGTGTGCATGTCATCTTACAGGCATGTTTTATAAGCAGTTCTGTTTGCCTTTCAGATGTGGCAAGAATGAGTGAAGAAAACAGCCCAACATCTGCAAGTAGCACCAGGTAATGTTTTGACATGGCAGTTCTGCAAAACATTTGTGAATCTAGAATGCTTGTCTATTGTGACAAGTTGTCCAGTAGTATTTTATTCGAGTAGGTCATTCATCCTGTATATGTGTGTGTTCCACACAATTGTGTTATGGTTGCCTTTGTAAATCGTTTTATGGTATTTAAAAAGTAAGCCAGTTCAAAATCAGTCACTACTGCATGGAAAACAGTCTGTGTTTTGCATTTTTTCTTTGGACTGCCTGTCTGCTTGAATCTTTTAAATCCTGCAGTAGTGGTGTATCTGTCGAAGTATGCATGTTATAAAATATCTGATTTTTATGCATGTTACTAGTAGTGGCATTCAACATCAGGTTGTCTGTTACAAAATGCCACATTTGAGTATTGATTTCTCTACATGTCAGTTTGAATCTGTTCTTTCTGCGTTTTTTGGCACATTTTACTTTTTACTTGTGTTATATTTTTGTTTAGTATGCCTGTAAGTAATTATTTTGTTTGTTCTTGTTCTGAGTAGTTCTCCAGCATTTACTTTCAGACACCCTTTCCTGTCTGGAGTCCAGCCGCTGTCTCCTGTCCGTGGATCTCCTCGTTCTCCAGGTAATGACTCTTTACATAATTGTACAAGTACAAAGTTCCAGGGCCTCTGATAAAAAGGAGGCAGCAGGAAAGGTTTTGTTCATAATTCATAGATCTAAACTAGGCTGTCTGTCCTTGTGAGCTAATTTAAGCCTAGCCAATTTTCCCAACCAAAGTTAAAAATGTCAAACCCTGTACTTTGCATCTGCGAGGTAAATACCGTAACCATTATCGTAAACCCTCCATTCATTCTCGAGCTCAGTGAGCCGTTTCTTTCATTTTTTTTGGCATCTCTATAGACAGTATACCCATGATACTGTCTCCACTATTATTAAAGCTCCTGCACTTCTTTCAGTTAGCAGTTTTGCTTGTTAGATTCCAACCTGACTTTAACAGCAACCTATCTTTACAAGAATGTTTCCTTCAGTCTGTCCTAAGGTGAAATGTTAAGGTTTCAGGTTATTTCTAAGGACTACTTTGATTCATTTAGCCTTTGTCTTCCTTTCTGGGGTAGTTTGACAATGCTTCTGTAGATTAGCAATGTGGCAGTACTTTACCATGATGTACAGAGGTTTTAGACAGTGGAGTAATTCTTGCTGTTTTCTTGGTTGTGGAGATGGAGTTCAGTGATCAAGGTTGGCCTGTAGATATTAGTTTGCTGCTCAGAAATTTGCAGATTGCCCCTTTGTAGTTGAGTTGAGGAAGTTGGTCATAGAGTTTTAAGATTATAAACTGGAGAAGAGATATGTCTTAAGTGGAAATCTGCAGATGCTCAATGGAAGACTTGTTATACATTATTAGTAAAGTGTGAAGGAAAGTGGTGGATTTGGTGAGCTTGTGATAAAGTAGTCCTGAAGTTTATTAACTGTGTCAAGTTTGGAAGATCGGGAAGTCATTGCTGAAGAAATGGTATTGTGATGATTCTTTGTTTTGCTCCTTTCCTCTGCAGATCATTAACTGTGCCATCTACCAGATTCCTTGATTTATTAATTTCCCTGAGGGTGAGGATTGGTTGAACCTTCATTATTATGTTTTGCTCCTTTCCTCTGCAGATCATTAACTGTGCCATCTACCAGATTCCTTGATTTATTAATTTCCCTGAGGGTGAGGATTGGTTGAACCTTCATTATTACAGAAGAATGTTTGTTTTTTTCCAGTCAAGGCTTGCCAGTCAGCATTTAAGGGTGATTGGCATGCAGTGGGCTTTTTTGCAATGCTTATCCACACCTCCTTGTGTGATGTATAGGCATGATCATGTACAACAGGGATTCTGCCATGGACAATGTGGCACAGTACATGCATGCTGCCCCCCCCCCCCCGAGAGAGGTGGGTAGGCTAATTCTCTGTATTCCTGTCCTCCGCCATGCCAACCTCTGCAGACACTAGAGCCACTAGTTGAATTCTAGTCACATGGGTTATATTTGTGGCTTCATCCCTCTCTGCCTATTGGATGGATTTCTTGCTTCATTGTGCAGATGTGCTGTTCTAAGGCTTATGGTAGTTTTCCATTTTTTTCCAAGCTTTCTCTCTCTGTTTTAAGAATTATTTTAAACATCTTTTATTAAATTATCACTTAAGGTGTAGGAGTACATACATTCATAGAAAACAAAACCACATTAACACAAGTTATAGATACACATACATGAATAGAAAACAAACCACATTAAAATGTTTAATTTTCTTGCATTGTATATTACACATCTGTTTTCCTTTTTAACGGTTGTCATTCACTCCAGCATTACATAAATTACTTTATTCCTGCCATCCCTTAAACCTCACCCCTTCTTCTGAACATTATTCTGCGTGTAATGTTCCCACAAATTCATCTTATTTCTGTGCAATTTGATATTTCCCTTTTCTAAAGATCCCACCTTCATTTTTTTATCTACTTCCAATTTTTAGCATTTCAGTTCATTTTGATTTTCATTTTCTAGTCATTGCCATGGTGACAGCCAATAGCATTAAATATAGTAAGGCCATACCTATGTCTAGGCATTTCAGATCCTGTGTCCCAGCTCAGAATAATTTCCTTCCCAACATTTTTGACAGAGTACTCTGGAGGTAAGTTTTAAAATCTGGCAACTTGTTACACTCCCAAAAAACATGTTCTCAGTTATCTCTCTCTTTACCATCCCACCTCTCGCATTTGCTGTCTACCTGAGAAAACATTCTGTGAAGCCTGGCTTGGGGTATAAGCATACCTGTGCGGATACTTCCAGGCAGAAATCCTAAACCTTTTGGACCTGGCCATACTGATGTCCTCCAGCTGTTGCTTTGTAACTTGCTTTTCTCTAATTGATGGATTTGTATAATTGTAGAATATTTTATATGCCCTGCTAATTGTCTCTTTTTCTAACAGCAACATCTGATCTTGAGTCAGCTAAAAACTCTACCAGAGCAGGTCTTCCACTTAGCATTTCCCTGTCCTTTTATCTCTGTCCATACTCTGTCCAAGCAGTCTCTAACCTGCATTCCAAACTTCTGTTTGACCTCATCCCACTTTGTTGCCTTTCCCTCACTTGTTAATTGCTCCTGAAACCTTGGCTCCCTTACTAGTTTTTTCCATTACATTGTAGTCACTACTTAGCCAAGGGCAGGTATTTACTCCAGAGTCAGCACCGCTTTACAGGATAGTTGCTGTTTTTGTAGGGTCAAAAGAATGGAGTAGGGATAGTGCAGAGCATAGCTTGCATCATTGCTGAAAAGTAAGTGTGACTTTTCAGTGCAGGTCAGCTGATTGAGTAAGTAATATGTTTTCTGGGAGATATGAACGACCTCTGGGAGATATGAACGACCTAAAACCAAAATAGGGTGTGGGGGATGGAGATTGCACTGTTAAAAGGACTAGAACATATGTAATGCAGTAATCTTTTAATCTGTTAAGTAAAACGTGTAATGAAGTGCACCAGTGTGGAATATTAGTAAGTTGTCTTTGTTGTCAGTTAAGGAGTTTTTACTAGGGTTTGCTTGGGATGTGACTGATTGGGTCCGATCCAGCAAAGCAGTAGTTTAGAGTAAGTTTTAACTAGATTAGACCTTGCCAGTTTAAGTCTAAGTTCCCCGGTGAATGCAGTTCGGCTTGCAAATCTATTTGCCCAGCTTATTAAAAAATTTGGAGTCCATATCTAAAGATTGAGGTAGAATGTAGCAATATATATCTATATCTACACACACACACACACACACACACACACACACACACACACACACACACACACACACACACACACACACACACATATAGGTGTGACCACCTAGCGTGTGTTATATTATTAATAAATATCGAGCTAGAAACATTGCTCAGCTGTGGATGGTTTGAGGCTAGCAGAGAGTGGTATGGAAGTTGTTTGTAAAAAGCAACACATTACCTGTCCATCTCTTTTTACCAGGGTGGTCATCACGGAATGTGTGGCATTTATTAGTGACAGGTAAACTGTTACTGGAGGTTAATCAGTTTTCATTTGTCGCTAGTATACTAGGGTTACAGTAAAAAGAGTCAGGCTTTGATGAGATTTAATTTGCCATTAATACTGCAGCTATTCAAGTGTGCGATTTTTAAATCACTATGTTGTGAGCGTTGTGTAGAATTAATGGCAGTAATTGACAGTGTGAGTGAAAGGCTAGGGATTTAATTCTCTCACCTGACTGAAGTAGAAGGATGAGGTTAATAAAGGTGAGTATTTAGGGTCAATAAGTAGATTGTGGGGAGGGAAGTAATTATGGGAAAGAGGAAGAAGGGAAGCCCCCATACCCACCTTACTAATATGTTCTAGCCCTGACACTTACCCTACACCGTATATGAAAAAAACATCCTTTAACAGCTACCACTATTCAAATTATATCTGAAATTAGCTGTAGTGTTAACAGATAGAAGTGACTATTTGTTTTCCTTTTGTGATTTGTTATGTTTCAGCATTGCAGGTGTATGTCATTGTTCAATGTATCGAATTCGAGCTTATATGTAGTGATCATTCAGTACTTTGATCATTTGCTGTAGCTCCATATATATATATATATATAAATATATATATATATATATAAATATATATATATATATAAATATATATATATATATATATATATATAAATATATATATATAATGGTTCCACTTGAAATCGTCAAATTACCATATGATTGAACCACAGAACATCGGATATTTCAAATGTCATAAATTCACATGCTTGAGAGACATATAGTCGAAAGCAGAACACTGACACCCAAAACATCGCATCCAAGACCAGAAACACTGCAAAGTGAGAAACACCACATGAAAACAGTAGTCAGTCATCATATCATCGAATAGTAAACCGCCGAGAACACAAACTTCCCTTATGCCCTACAAGGTAGTGATATATACAATTAGTACCTTCAAAGTCTCAATGCAAAGTGAATCATTCCCATCACAATACATATTCTGTGATATAACATAATTAGGTGCACTACAAACCAAATGAAAACTATGTCACTCCAAACAAGAGAAAAAGTGCATATCGTACGCTAAATAACAGCAAACACCAGAGTAGCATTTCAGTGACCAATATTTACAGTGATGTGAGATCAAAGCTTCAGCAAACTTGCAATAGCCTTCAAAAAGCTAATAGCATCATAACTTGTCCTACTTTCTAACACCCTCTCAAACTGACTTTCACATAACACAAATTTCCTTCATTTAGGCAACGGTGGACATCTGGCTGCCATGTGAGCACATAGCTCTTCAATCCTATTTTGTTCCCTGACCAACGTTGACATCAAAACTACCAAATCAGTAGCACTAGCCCCCAACATACACTTCAGTCGGTGATGCCATCCCTCTGTACTGTTTTGTGTACGCGGCAAGTATTGTACATTCAGCTGGAAAACATTCCAAAACTCTTTAGGGAACAACGGTGGAAATCTAACAAATGCTGCAGTCCTAGTGGAAAATTTACATGGTTTACCTAATAAGTACCATTCAGTAAAGTATCTCAACAAAGGTTGCCCCTCCTCAGGGAAAGACTGCTTTAGTACATTAAATGCAGGAATCACCTCGTCCTCTGGTAAAAATGACAATGCTATTGATCACTTCACTGCAGTTTGAAAATGTTGACATTTGTTATATAATGTAGCTAAGCCAAGATGTTGCAGTTTGCGTCATATATTTTGACTGAAGTGAAAGAGGCAACTCTTAGGTAAAATCCCATTTAAATTCAATCTCAAACTTTTAATGGCAGCTATTTCAAAGTTGCACAACACAGACTTCACACTAGTTACAAAGTTGTTTTCAGCCATCATGGATAACACACAATGCCACATAACATTATAGCTTTTCAAAGACTTTCTTGCTCATTAAGCAGTATAACAAAGGTACTGTCCGTGTGTAACACCCATACTTCACAAATCCATGTAAGCTGTACAACTGATGGCAAATCACACCTCTATAAAAGAAAGTACCGTCCATCAGCCATATTGTACACCTGCTCAAATCATACAGATTATTAACTGTAGTAATTACCAAAACAGTCATGTCAGTAGATCTATCTGTTACAAGTTTACTGAGAAATGTTCCATCTTTCAAAGGAAATTCGGACACATCCACATTCTCAAGCATTGTTGTCCTAGTAATTGACCCCCTAGACTGCTTCCTACGAAGCCTACCTACTTGCTGCAGTAAAGCTTTTCGGTTAGGTAAATTGGATACAGTCTCTAAACTGCTCAAAGACATCACATCATCAACAACCAAACATGGTGTCTCTCGGGACAAAATAGCTTTTTGCTTTAGCTCAGCACACATTACGTACCTCTGCACTTCAGATGGATCACCAGTATGGCTATGTGCAGTACTTTTACACAATTTCTCACCATCAGAAATGGAGAAAGTTATACAATCCCTTTACACTTACTGCCTAGTTTGTTTACAACACCAGTACCTTTTAGCATTTACAGTCCGCTCTAAGTTGTACACATATCCATCGATAAGTAATACATCCTTACCCTTTTGTGAATTAGTTAAAGGTTAGAGGTTTCCTACTACTCCAGGGCAAAAGTTTGTGTTCTCCGCCATGTTTGAAAGCTCAGATCTGTCTGTTAAAGTGACAGCACCTATCAAATAGTCTACCACGTTGTGAATAAAGAGAGTAGCGGGAAGTTCAACACTCTCGTCAGTTTTTTGCTGTGGATTTGATGATCTGCTATTCAATGTTTTTGGTTTGCGATATTTAGCCTGCATGACGTTCTGGTCTCAACGTTCTGTGATTCGATCATGTGGTAATTCGACCATTTCAAGTGGAGCCATATATATATATATATATATATATATATATATATGCACATACACACGCATATACATGTACAGTATATTTGTATGTATATTTTTGTGTATGCATATAGCATGTGTATGTTTATCTATGCATGTTTGTTTATATGTGTATAATATAGAGTAATAGATCGTTACTAGGCTAACGAACTGGGAAGGCCTTCCTAAGCCTGGCCAAGTTTTCCTGAAAAAATGACGACGCCCTGTACACAAACAGGACATTGAGGGGCGAGCATTTATAAACTACCTCTGTCCTTAAGGGACATGGGTGCCAGGCCAGGTGTAATTTTCCTATTCCCCATCCACTGGTCCAGGTTACACTTAAATTGCGTAATAGATAAACTAGGCTTCACATGGATAGGAAGCCTGTTACATAGGAGGGGCAGTCCCTGGGACACATATATCTCTGTCTCCAGCATGTTTTAAGTCACAGACAAAATTCAGGTCCCTAACCTTGTATTTCTGGTACTCTTTGACTAGGAGATTCATAGGTGTGGGGTTTGTGGATGCCTTCGAAGCCAGGCATAGATCACCCCCTCGGCAATCTATATTAGACTGAGTAGAGGAAAAGGGCTTTAAGGCACTCTGCATAAGGTGGGTTTGTTACGCCTTGTATTTTTTTTGTAAGGAACCTTTGAGGTCACTCTAGTTACTGCATATGCCTGGTCAGGTACTTACAGAAGGGAACATTGTACTCAGTGACTGGTTTGGTAAGGGCAGAGTACTGTGGGATATGACCTCTCTGGATGTAGATGCCCTGCCTTTATTTATAAGTTGTGCAATATAAAAGGATTTTCTTACCCCCTATGGCCACATGGTGGTCAAAGATAAGGCTACTGTCTACATGCGTAGCCTCTTGGTAGAGGTAACCTTGCCTATTTTGACCTTCTGGGTCTTATCAGTGAGCACATTGGGTATCCAGCAGATGATAAAAGGGTTTATACCTGATTTAATGAGCTTGTCTATAATGCTTGAGTGGGGTATTATATCAAAAGCCGTGGCCAGGTCAAGGTAAACTGTGACACAGTCTTGCGCTCATCCATTACTGTGGTGACCCTCTCAAAGAAGTCCACTAGATTTAATAGGCATGACCTTTCTTTAACAAAGCTGAACTCTGATCAGTCAAGCATTTGCAAGTTACATATGCACTCATTTATCATCTCCATGATGATTCTTTCTATGGCCATACATATGAGGTTATTTCTACTTATGGGCATGTAGTTACCTGAATTGGTGGTTGGACCTCCTTTGTGCAGGGGAATGACTGTAGCCATCTTCCATTCCTTGGGCAAAACACCTGACTGTAGTCGCCAGATAAAAGTGATTTAAGTGGACCAGGGAGATCATATTTCATGCTATTTAGTAAGCATCTTGGGATGATGATGTGGCCCATTGATGCAGTGTTTTGGCCTTAGGAGGTGCGTTGAAGGTCTTTTCCCTAGTAATGTTTAGAGGAATTGTGGTATGCGCATATATATATATACATATATATATATATATGTATATAAAATACCTTTCACTATATTCCTGATGTTTATAACACACTGGTACCTCTAATAGTTTTTGCTGTTAACTTAAGTTTCATTTTACCTTGCCTAATACTGATTTATACCAGACATTCCACAGTCTATAGATACCTTTTCTAAATTCTCTAATTATAAACTAAATTTGGCTAAATCTTCCATTTTTCCCTTAAACGTGAACTATAATCTGATTAATTACTTTCTTGTACAGGAATCAAGATAAGTAATTTGTTAAAATATCTGGGTATACATTTTTACCATGATCTTACTCCCTTTTACCAAGAGAATCTAATGAAATTATTGACTACTGTCAGACAAGACATTCTTAGATGGAATAAACTTAATCCTACCTTCTTATCCAAAGTTGTCTTTATTAAAGTGAATATACTCCCCAGATTATTATTCCAGTTTAATGCATCAAATCTGAAAATTCAATGTAAACTCTAAAGATATCAACACAAGCCTGTCATGGTTTCTTTGGACTCCTAAATCTGTCAGAATCAGTTACCAGAAACTGACACACCTTAAAGATATTGGTGAATTGGACCTCCTGACTTTAAGATTTATTATTATATAATAAATTCTAGTAAATTTATAGCAATATCAGAATATAAAAAAACTATAACAATTGAGTCCCATGTGGATTAAATTGTGGTGTAACTATGTACACAAATCCCATTGCAATCCCAGAGCTCTACCTTTCTTTGATAAGGAGAGTCATAGAACTTTTGTGATACATACATTCTTCAACTACATTGTTAAAATCCTTCAAGATTTAATGGATTTGCTAAAATTAATTTTATACTTCAACTAATTCATCTTAACCCTAACCTTAAATTAACTAATCTAATGTTAAGTTTCACTAAATATCCCTTACTTAAAGATACAACTGTTTTCAACTTTTGTAACCAAAAAAAGACTCTCACTTTATTGACCTGTGTGACACTCTAAATCTCCCCAAAAGCTATCTTGTAATATGGAGACAAATAAAAGAACTTGTTTCAAAGCTCTTGGATGATCATAAAATTAGTAAACATATTGTAGGTGTGTGCAAACTGTTATGGACTGCATTTACCTTGAAAACAAGATATCAAATGCTTATAATTATATCTATTAAGTATCAAAATTCTACTGTTTATTTTAATTACTGGGATAATCATAATCCCTTAATTACAACAAATCAAAGAATCCAATTGATTCAATCAACCCTAAGATCATTATCTTTCAAAAACACTTATATACCCATTAATGATTTTAAACAATGCATATTTGACCCCAGATATGCTTAGCATGTTTTCCCCACATCTTATCCAGATTGTATTTTTGTTGTAAATTTTCTTATAAACTGTGGTGTTCCCTAAAAATCAGACTAAAGAAATGGGATATGAGAAATCTACCTTATTTTGGAAATTTACACCATTACATATCCCCCCTTCTGGCTTGGTACAACCATATCTTCATGTACTAATTACTCTTTTCTCATTAATAAAACTTTATATTACTCAAAATTGGCTTGATAATTCAAAAATGTCATGGGATGGATTTAAACAAGCTGCTATAAAATTATGTCAGCACACAACTTACTAATAATTAATCAAAATATAAGTTCTTATTATATACAGTATTGGGATAAATTTTATAATCATATTTTTAGTTAATCTTATATATTTTTCCTTTGATTGCCTTTAAGAAATTATCTGAGGGAGTTAACAAAATATATTTTTCTCAGGATATTCCTTATTTTATTGTTTCATTACCATATTTATTACCTTATCTGTTAGAAGATATAGGCAGTTAACACTCTTCTACATAGTTAAGTGTTATAGTCTTATCAGTTCTTTCTATAATTACTTGATAAGTTTTAAAAATTAAAAATATTGGGGAAAAAAGGATGTCCGTGGTGTAAGGGTCATTGGCCTTCACCATCTTCAGTTTATTTTCTTGCTATGTTAGTCCAGTGTTCCATGACCTCATGTGTGTCACCAGTCCTTCTGTCCACCTGAATCAGAAGATTCAGTTAAGTACCCCATCTCTGCCTTTGAGCATTTAGCTTTTTAATGTTTAATGTTCTGTAAAGATAATAGTTTGTTTTGTATGAAGCAAATCTCCCCCACAAAGATATCCATTCATTCTACCTTTTTTTTTGCTTAGTCCCTGAAAATTACATGCTTAAGTGACCTTTGTGTGCTAGATTTATTAACGCTATAAAGGGCTGGGCTGAATCCCTCACTTAGTACCAAAAGTTAGGTGGTACTCAGCTGTCATATGCCATGGTGTCCACCAGTTCCCAGGCTGTCATCCCAAAGAAATGGACAGAAAAATGTCTAAGTAGTATGTATGGGAGATGGAATGTTAAGTAAAAGACCAGTTCTCGTAGAGTTTTTAGTCAAGTCCAGAACAGAAGCTGCTATTAAAATAGGAATAATTAGTTGGGCATATACAATAGTGGAAGATAACTGTAATAATCAATCTGAGGAGGTTAGAAAAGACTGAGGAGAGAGAGACTGGAAAGGCAGTATACAAAAAAACAATGTGATGACATCTGCACAGCTCCAGAGTATGCAGCAAAGTTCAAACGGTTTAAGATTTTTGCTTGGAAGTGTTTGCATGGGTATTTTATACTCCAAGTAGACTTCAGAGAGTTCTTCCTCAGAGAGTTAGCAAATGCTGGAGGTGCAATGAAAAATAGAGAGATAACTGGGACCATATTTTTTAGGAATGAATCAAATTGGCAGGTTTTACTGCCATTTCACCTAAACACCTCCATGCTTCCACAGGTATGTCATCTGGACCAACAGCCTTTCCATTCTTCATCCTCTTCATAGCTGTCCTTACTTCCTCCTTGCTAATCCATTGTACTTCATTATTCACTATCCCCACATCATCCAACCTTCTCTCTCTCTCTCTCATTCATCAACCCCTCAAAGTACTCTTTCCATCTCCTCAACACACTCTCGTCGCTTGTGAGTGTTTCCCTCATTATCCTTTATCACCTTTACCTGCTGCACATCTTTCCTAGCTTGGTCCCTCTGTCTAGCCAATCGGTACAGGTCCTTTTCTCCCTCCTTAGTGTCCAACCTTTCTTGCAACTCTTCATATGCCTTATCCTTAGCCTTCACCACCTCTCTCTTTGGCATGCACCTCATCTCCTTATACTCCTGTCTACTTTCCTCATCTGTCTGACAATCCCACTTCTTCTTTGCCAACCTCTTTCTCTGTATACTCTCCTGTACTTCCTCATTCCACCACCATGTCTCCTTGTCGTCCTTCCTCTGTCCAGATGTTATACCAAGCACCTTTCTAGCCATCTCCCTTACTAGCTCTGCTGTAGTTACCCAGCTATTTGGTAACTCTTCACTGCCACCCAGTCCCTGTCTTAACTCATCCCTGAACTCCACCTCATAATTGCCCTTTTTCAATTTCCACCATTTGATCCTTGGTGCTGCCCTCACACTCCTCCTCCTCTTCTTGATGACCACCATCATCCTACAAACCACCATCCTATGCTGCCTAACTACACTTTCCCCGGTCACCACTTTAAAGTCTCCAAACTCCTTCAAACTGGCCCTCCTACATAAGATGTAATCCACCTGTTTGCATCTTCCTCCACTCTTGTATGTCACCCTATGATCTTCCTTGTTAAAATACATATTCACTACAGCCATGTCCATCCTTTTCGCAAAATCCACTATCATCTGACCTCCTGCATTCCTTTGTTTAACACCATACCTACCCATCACTTCCTCATCCCCTCTGTTCCCTTCAGCAACATGCCCAATGAAATCTGCTCCAATCACCACTCTCTCACCCTTGGGTACAGTCATCACCACTTCATGCAACTCATTCCAAAATTTTTCTTTCTCATCCATCGCACACCCAACTTGTGGAGCATATGCACTAACAACATTCATCATTACACCATCAATTTCCGACTTCATAAACATCACTCTGTCCGACACTCTCTTCACCTCCAAAACACTCAAGTGAGAGGATGCCTGAGGAATGGAGAAAAAGTGTTTTGGTACTGATTTTTAAGAATAAGGGTGATGTGCAGAGCTGTAGTAACTACAGAGGGATTAAACTGATCAGTCACAGCATGAAGGTATGGAAAAAAGTAGTGGAAGCTAGGTTAAGAAGGGACGTGATGATTAGTGATCAGCAGTATGGTTTCATGCCAGGAAAGAGCACTACAGATGCGATGTTTGCTGCGAGAGTGTTGATGGAGAAGTATAGAGAAGGTCAGAAGGAGTTGCATTGTGTTTTTGTAGACTTAGAGAAAGCATATGACAGGGTGCCTAGAGAGGAGTTGTGGTATTGTATGAGGAAGTCAGGAGTGTCAGAGAAGTATGTAAGAGTGGTACAGGATATGTACGAGGGCAGTGTGACAGCGGTGAGGTCAGTGGTGGGAGTGACGGATGCATTTAAGGTGGAGGTGGGGTTAAATCAAGGATCAACTCTGAGCCCTTTCTTATTTGCAATGGTGATGGACAGGTTGACGGACGAGATCAGACAGGAGTCCCTGTGGACTATGATGTTTGCAGATGCCATTGTGATCTGTAGTGAGAGTAGGGAACAGGTGGAGGAGACCCTGGAGAGATGGAGATATGGTCTAGAGAAAAGAGGAATGAAGGTCAGCAGGACTAAGAATATATGTGTGTGAATGAGAGGGAGGATAGAGGAATGGTGAGGATGCAAGGAGTAGAGGTGGCGAAGGTGGATGAGTTTAAATACTTGGGATCAATAGTTCAGTGTAACTGTGAGTGTGGAAGAGAGGTGAAGAAGAGAGTACAGGCAGGATGGTGTGGGTGGAGAAGAGTGTCAGGAGTGATTTGTGACAGACGAGTACCAGTAAGAGTGAAAGGGAAGGTCTACAAGTAGTTAGAGAGACCAGCTATGTTATATGGGTTGGAGACAGTGGCGTTGACAGAAAGGCAGGAGTTTGAGCTGGATGTGGCAGAGTTAAAGATGTTAAGATTTGCACTGGGTGTGACGAGGGTGGACAGGATTAGGAATAAGTATATTAGAGGGTCAGCCCAGGTTGGAAGGTTTGGAGACAAAGCCAGAGAGGCACGATTACGTTGGTGTGGACATGTGCTGATGAGGGATACTGAGTATATTGGGAAAAAGATGCTAAGAATGAAGCTACCAGGTAAGAGGAAAAGGGGAAGGCCTAAGATAAGGTTTATGGATGTGGTGAGAGAGGACATACAGGTGGTTGGTGTGACAGAGCAAGATGCAGAGGACAGGAATAAATGGAAACAGATGATCCACTGTGGCGACCCCTAACGGGAACATCCGAAAGAAGATCGAATTGGCAGATTTAAAAAAATTCTCTACAGAATACTTGATTGTCAGAAATGTTGGGGGAGAATGTCTGTAATTAAGAAAATGATTCTTTTGAGATGGGTCACAGGATCTGAATTGCTTATGCATAATAAGGCCTTACTAAATTTAATTGTATTGGATGCCAAAAAAGCAATGAACAGGAAATGGAAATCAAAATCTAAACCAACTGTAATATAAGTATTGAGTACTGTAAAATAAATTAAAGCTTTTCTGGTGGGTTCTTTAGACACTGGAAGGAACCTAAAGGATGCCTAGCTTTACATTCTCATTCACCAGGAGAACAGGAAGGTCTTGAACTTAAAGGCAGTGGGCTCCCCCTTCCAATTATGTACCTTACCATTTGTTTTATCTACTGTACCCAGGGTTATTTGCCAAGTGCCTGGCAACAGTAATAGCCTATTCCAGGACCAAGGGGGTCCATATTTACCCATACCTAGACAACTGCATGAGTCTCACAGCTCTATTGCAGAACTCCTTTTGGCCATGTAGATCACCATGGATGACTTTCGGAATGTGGGTTTGAACCTAAATGTCTAGATGTCACAAATCCTGCACCAGGGTTACCTTCCTAGGGGCAAAATTAGATTCTGTCCAGCAGAAAGCCTTCTTGCCAAAGGACTAGTTTATTGTCCATTCAGAATGTCTTCTCCAAGTCAATACATCATAATAATAAGGAAGTTTGAGGATACTAGGGTACATGCCCTCATGTGTCCTAATGATCCCCTAAACACTTCTCATGAGAAAACTACAGTGGTTCCTAAAAAACACACCAGTAATCTGTGGAAACACCAATCCACCCCCCATCCATGCTTGTAAAAGGAGATCCGAGTCCTTTCCCAACTGCCTGAGACAATCCTGACACTAACCACTGGCAGCTCAGATCTGCCTTGGGGAGTGTATCTAAACAACTTCAGAGTCCAGGGAGTCATGTAAAAAACAACAAATCAGTATAAAAGAAATACTGGCAGTAATTTTGACCATGAAAGCCTTCCAAAACAAACTGTTATCGGGAACAATAAAAATACTGAGAGACAAAGAGATGATACAACTTTGACATGGTATGTCAACAAGCAGGGGTACAGTCATTCCTGCCACCTTTGCAAATTAGCTGTGGAAATGAGCCCTACAGCTAGTCCTGACCCGTATGAACTAGTACATCCTAGGACATGACAGCTTGCTGGCAAACACCCTCAGTATACCTCTCACAGACCCCAGTAAATGGATGATGAAGAGAGAAGAATTCATAGATCTGACACAAGGATGGGCTCTGTCAGACAGACCTTTTTGCTTCCTTTATAAGGCACAGATCAGCAAGTTCTGTTCAAGAATGCCCACAGATGGCTGTGGAGAACACATGCCACCTTCACCTCTTCCTTTGTCTTCCCCCTCACTACCCTTTATCCCCAGGGTACTACAGAAAGTGAGGGTAGACAGGCCAAGAATGAAACTCATTGCTCCTTAGTGGCCTAAGCAACACTTCTTAAGTGAGAGGAGAAACACAACACCTTCTCAGATCATGGAGCTCCTAATGCAGAACAAGGGGTCTGTCATAGATCCCAACTTGAGGAAACTCATTCTGAAAGCCTGGATTATTGGCTGTTGATTCTGCCTGGGCAGTCTGTTTCAAAGGCTATGCTACCATTCCTAATAAGCTTGAAAATTAAGTATCAGAAAATCCTACTCAGCAAAATAGAAAAGTTTTTCTTTATGGTGTAAAAGAAATGGTATTCTAACCAACAAACCAAGTGTACTTTCCCATTGTACAAAGAAAGCTTATCTTACTGAAGTCTTAAAGTGCATGCTTAGGCTTTTTCTGCCGGCCCACCTATGGCCCCTCCTGCATATACTGGCCCCCATGTGAAAAAATGTTTGAAGGGTGTTTGCATCTCAGGCCTCCCAAGTGAAAGCCTGACCCACTTGGGAACTACATTGCATATTAGAAAAGCTAACGTTCCCACACTTTGAACCAGTAGCCTCTGCCTCCCAAGTATTTACTTGGAAAACTGCCCTGCTGCTGGCACTTACCTCAGCTGAGCTGCAAGCTATTGTGTGTAAGGAACTTTTCCTTATTTTCCAAAGGGACTTTTTGGATGTGCACAAACAACTAAGGTTTTACCTTCACAAGACTAGATTTCCACATAAATCATATCAACATATGTTAAGGAGGGAAGAGCTGTGAATAAGTTGATCTCCTGAAAGTGGACTGCTAACTATATTACCTTGTGTTACTCACACTATAGAAAACAAATACCTGGCAGGGTCAGGACTCATGCCAGCAGGGCATCTACCACATTATTTTCAAAGGAACACCTACTGCTTGGTCTACTGTACAGAGCTTCTGAAAACATCATCATGTCAGTGCTGTCTCAAGAGGCAGAGCCATGTTTGACTCTGCCATTCTGTAGCACTTCATGTCCTCAGCAGAAGACACTCTTTATCTACCCTATAAACTTACCCAGAGGTAATCAGTGTTAGAAAAAGTGCTCCCCCGGGGGTCATTAGCCTAGTAATGGTCTATAAATCTTTAAGTCTAATTACTGCATTATCAACTACAAAAAGCATAGTACAGTTGTGTTCTTATTTTACTATAACTGTATAATTGTAGGTCAGTGTTGCAGTACCCTTACTCTCCCACCTACCCCTTTATCCTGCTGCCCCTGCGGTTTGGGTGTGTCCCCTATCACCTTCTTCCACCTCCCTGTTCTCTCCTACTCCATCTAAAGTGACACTTCTACCTGTAGTGTCAGAGGGGCAGGCAGTGCTCTGCCCGAGAAACTTTTGGACTTTCATACTACAGGTAAGAATGGCCTGAAGATGGCACCAGCTGACCAACTATTATACCGCCAGCTGCCTGAAAGGATGTCCCCTGTCTGGAGGATGGTGAAAGCCTCTAGTATTTGGACTGACAGCAGAATGTTAGATGGCAGGAGCTCCCCAGATTAAGTACTGTAGCACTGATCTGCTCAAACATCTACAATTATGGTAAGTTATGAACACAGCTGTACTTCTATGCAAATACACAGCTCTATCCCAGTGGACAACACACACGCATAGGATATATTGTGTGTTTCAGAATAGAGAGCCAAAAATCAGTAAATGGAATTAAGTGCTTTGCAAATACAGTACAAACAAGACTACACCTGCTCAGTTAGCTGCCATAAAAATCGGCACATTACGCTTTACATACTTGGGATGCATACTCTGGTAGTGCAGTGTGTTAACTTTCTTGCATGATTTATTATAGAGCTGAGTATCAAAACCATCAGGGTTATTCAAGACACAAACATTAAGAAAATGTATTGAGGTTCAGGAATGCTTAATGTGAACATTTTACATCAGACCACTGATTTTTTTATAGTCCACAAACTCATTCAGGGTCTCTATTGAGATGGTCCATACAAAGAAAACTGATAACATGCAAGAGAGTTAACGCACAGTGTGATGCCCGTGCCCTGGCCCAGCAATCAGTGAGCCTCAATCCTCACCACTAACACCGGTGAAGGGCATCTCATATAGGGGGAAAGGATAAACAAATACACACAGTAAAGTGCACTTTCCCTTAAGAGCACACAGAGATCACAGTCAGTCTGAAGCTCATCGCTCCCTTGTTCTCCAGGTCCCCAATAAGACTCCCCAATGGCTGTAGGGTCCAGATCTCAGCCTAGTGGGCAAGCTAAAACCTCCAGCACCCTCTCTGTCCAACCAGTGCTTCGTGTCCCTGCCCAAGTAGCTGACACACACACACACACACACACACACACACACTTTGAGTTTATACAACCACGCAGACTCTCCTGGGGAAGGCTGGCACGGGTTCTCCAGCTGTGCCCCTTTTCCCCAAACTATATGGTAGTACCAGCTGCCACCACCCACTAATATTTATCAGCTACTCAACGGCCCTTAAAAGGGTGTCCAATTATTACTGTGCAATATTATTATCCAATTGGTAGTATAGCCCAGGGCTAAAGCTGTTAAAGTGGCTTTGTACAATTTTACCAAACGCATGCAAGTACTCTAAAGAGCTTAAATTATCTCTACAAAAACAGCCACAGTTGAAAGTGTGTAAAAATATTTAATAACAAATAGTCAAAACACAAGACAGTACTTTTTACTACACAGTGCTAGTCAAGAGTTCAGAGATCACAGAGAAATACTTAAAATAATTCAGTAGTGCAGTTCTGACATCACAGAAAAAGACAGTCTAATCTTTCTAGTTTCTAGCTATTTCTAAGAGAAAACACAAGTCTAAGATAAACTTACATATAGAGCAAAGGCAGTGCTGAGTTGGATGGTCAAAACAAAAAAATGCTTAATGCTCTCTGATTCTCTGTTTTTTAAATCACATTCCTGGTTCACATTACATCATTCTTCACACTTCCCTGGTTTCCCAGGCTAACAGAATCTACATTTGCATTCTTCACCTTTCCTTTTGTTATCTTGCAGCTGGTCAGAAAGCAAAGCAATAAAAATACATTTGCATGTTTAAATCTAGCAATTTAACTCTTGGTTAAAACAATAGAAAGAATGTCTTCATTTAGACATTTTGGCACCGTGTTTAGATCAAAAGATCACAACGTGCTTTACTTGGTCAGCTTTCTGCCAGCAGAGTGCACTGTTGTTACATTATTTTCCAGTTCCACAGGTAACACTATTTTTAGCATTTAAGACAACAAGCCTGTGGTTTACATTAATATTTACAAATGACAGAATTATCTATAAAATTCTATCTGGCTAGGCTGGCAGCCTTCACACACTGCACTACCAGAGTATGGATCCTAAGTATGTAAAGCATAATGTGTTGAAAGGACAATTTTATAGACATGCAAGACTGAATAGAAATGATGAGAACATGCTTTCCTCTTTTGATACCCTGAGTGAGGACTTTTGCTCTAGGGGGTAAACGGAATATGAGATACGGATGGCGTGTCACATAGAAATAATTCAGCTAGACCCTATTTTTCTAACTATATGGTTGACGCTGTGGAAAGACATAACAGAAATGATTTTAGAATGTGTGTTACCTGTTCAAATGACATTCAGCATATCTGTGATATCATTAGAAAGCACTGGCATATTTTGACCACTGATGCCAGATCCAGGGACTTCCTTGGTGAAGTTCCACACTTTTGCTATAGGAATAATAGTTCCATTAAGAAACTGCTGTACTACAAACCTCTAGTTAGCAACAGATCCTGTATTTTGGTTAGGAAAGGGACACATCCATGCAGATTATGTAACATGCAGAAGTACTTTCACACTGATGATTGTTACTGGACATACTTTTAAATTCAATTTCTATGCTAACTGTACTAGTAGCAACGTGGTCTATTTGGCTGTTTGTATCCATGTGGATGTTACTATGTTGGTAAGATGAATTGAATGCTGAAGAATCGTATCAGGAAACACTTGTATCAAATATGTGACAGTAGGAATGCTTTGTATAAGCATTTTTGTAACACTGGTATTGAACATTCCTTTTAAGTTTTTAGATTTGGAATTATTGAATGTAGGAGCCAGAGGAGGTGATATCAAAACAATGACAGAATGCTTATAAGTTAAATGGATGTTAATTTTACAATCTTAACAAAGGAAAATGATTAAATGAGCATATACCTTTAAAACCTTTGCTGAGGTCATGTGACTTGACCAGGTGCTTTTGAACCTTCCTGACTGTATTTAAGCACTGCTTGGTACTTTGTTTTTAGATCTGATGAAGCACATTTGGTGTGATAGCGCTCCTCTGTTGTATACTTTTTACAGTTTTTTTTTTTATTTTTTAGATTAAACAATAGTTTTATACAGTGCTGTGTTAGCTGGTTCTTTTGTTTTACTTGCTGCTTTTGAATTTGTTATTGAACCAGCTTTTACCTGCACAGTTTGCTTCTATTTCCACAGCTGTAATGATCATCACACAGAGCCGTAATTGTCAAAACGTTTTTCTACCTGCTGCCTCCAGTTTTGATTGTTTTATTAGAATTTTCTCTGCCAGACTTGATAGCTCTGTGATTGTCTTAGTGTATGTTTTTCCTTTGCTTATCTATGAATTTGCATATCCTTTGTAAGGAGAGAGAATATTATGTAGAGAGTAAGTTTTCGTTTAACTACATGGTCGCTTTTATTTTTCAGGATCTATGCAGCATTCTACCTCTCTCACGCATGATGATGGCTTTGGAAGGACATGGCCTAAAAAACAGTTGAAGTACGTATCTTTATTTAAAACTTAGTGTTACCAAATTATTCCACTTGATGAGTTAGATCTGGTTAAAGCTGGATTTGGGAATAAATGTGATCATAAACGGTGATAAAGCAAAAGTTATTCAATGATGTTGAGGATTACACTAACCACTGTGAGCGTTCTTTAGTTTTCCAGTCATGGTGCTATAAAATGGATAAAGAAAGAATTCAGCTTAGTTTGGAAAAGAAAGTGTAAAAGTATAATGAAGGCACTTCAGATGAAGGTACAAAAGTGATGTAAAATTGTAGCATGTCTTGGAATCAAATACAGTACTTTCCACTGCAAATTTGCAGATACCACATTTAACTATTTATGCCAACTTTCTTGCAACAGTTGCCAGACTTCATTGCTCATTAAAATTAGCAATGTATAGAGCCTTGCCCCTGTGGTGTGGAGGAATAAAGCCATGACTGTGACCCAGGTCACCTGTGCTTATCTAATGGCATGGGTTGCTGGGGGTGGCATACAGGGAGGATGGGCTTAAGTAGACAGTTCCAGCTCACCCATTCTGGGTACTTGTGTGGCAAATTCTCGCTCATTCAGTCACCATGTTTCCACCATAGTCTGGAAGCCATATCAAGCCAAGTTAATTCCAAAGGGAATGTCTTCAAAATCCAAGGAAGTCATTCTGCCACTGTACTCTTCCCTTATCAGACCCATCCCTGAATCCAGTGCCCCTATGGTGTGTATAAATTAAACCATATTACCAAGTAAATCAAATGCTTTAAATCTTTCAACTGTGCTGACAGATTAACACAGCCCTCATTATACTTGGCCTACAGGCAGCTCTTAGGTGACCTTGATCTTGCTTTTCAAGTCACGAAAGACCCAGTGCTGCTTCACCTTCTGTTTCTTTGTAAAGTCAGAGGCTGTACAAACATTTGCATCTGCGATCTAAAGCTGCATCAGCAAGTAAACAAGACTCTCTGAAGAGACAGGTTCCTGCTAACTCACTCTTTTCCTGGCCTGTGGAATAAAATACCACTACAGGTCCAAAAACATACTTTAGATTCCTTTTAAGGCTAGTCTTGATGATTGGATGGGTAGACTCGTATTTTCACCAGGATTATCGTGTACAACCTTGCTGGATTGGGGGAATACGTGCTCAAAAAAGGAAGTATGAATTTTTAAGTGTGTCTTCTTAAAGGTGTGTACCTCTAAGCATCTTGTAGTTCACGTGATCGCTTACCTAGTATTGTTCACATGTTCCATGTTCCTAGGTACAGTATGTGGCACAATACCTCCTGTGCCTAGGAACTTTAATTTCTCTAGGGCCCTGTTGAGCTTTAGTCAGGTCTGTAGTTAAATTCCAGTCAGCGGCTAATATTGTAAACCCTTCCTGAAAGCCTAGCAGCTTTGGGGCCTGTATCTTGTAGCTGTGGTAGTGTTTTTGAGGGGTTGGGGGGTGACAGTTCTCTAGATCAGTATGTATGTATACCTTTTAAGAAGCTTTCCATGGGCTTGCACATGTGTATAAAGACTGAGTATGTGCAAGCCTGACTGCCATTTTGTAGAAAGCTGTTGAGATGTAAGCATGCACTTCTGTGTAGTCTGTCAGTTAATTTATATTTTGTACTCCTGCTATCTACCCTGATGTGTTTCTGTGTAATAAAGTATATAAACGAACTACCCTGCCTGTTAGTCTTCAGTTGTAAATCAAGACAAGCGACAGTTCAAGAAGTTTAGATCCATCACTTTGAACTGGATTATGAGTAAAGTCACAAATGGAAATGTCATGGAATGGGGGTTACCAGTTTTGTCGGATGTGACTACCTCTTTAGATCACTTCCTTTCACTCTTTTGATCTCTGTAAGTAGGAAATTGACTGTGGATAACCAAATAATGCCATTTGTACATTAATTAACATAATTGCTTCGTGAAAGGTGCTTAGTTTCTCTGAGATGATGTATAAACGTACATACCCAGAGTAATAATAATGACTTCCCCTTCAGTGTCAGAATATAGCATCATGAGACTTTGTAAACTGTCTTCAAAATAAACTAAGTTATTAAAAAAAAATCTAGGGACAGTGATAAATAACAATTAAAACTTTGACTGGTGTGTGGAAATCTAAGTCAGAAAAAACACATTCTGTTGCCCATCTTGGTCATTGTCCCACCAAGCACCTCACTGATCTAACCATTTTATTCCTTCTAATGTGGGAAACAGATATCTGTTACAACACCTCTGTGAAGTTAAGCGTGGCTTTCCAGAAACTAGACAGTTCTGTCCTCTCCCAAAGTATAAGAGCATTTAAAAGGAAATGGATGTGTAGTCCGTCTTCAGTGACCACCTTTGCTTTCTTCCAGGGCTGTTTTTGAACCCTTGAATGTAGGCATTATAGACCAATGCCCTGCCACTGTACTGCTCTATAAAAAGCATTCAGAAACTTGACTACCTTAAAAATGATATGAAGAAAGGCAAATTCATTTCAGTTGAAGAATCACTGCTATCCTGTATACTTAGTAATAAAATTCATGTTTAGAATAATAAAACAAAAAAAAAACACATCAACATTGTGACTTGCCTACTGTTCATTTTTGCTAATCTCCTTTAGGAGGCTTTTCGTAAAAAAATGACAGATTTACAGTTCTGATACAAGTTTGGATTTGAGCTTTGGGTGACCGACATATTGAGTATTAATTTAGTCTGTATTCACTGAATTTCTTTAATAAAAGACGTGCAGCATAGTAAAGGTATTTTGCTTTAAAACTTTGAGCCCTGGTCTTGAATATCATTTACTAGTACTCCCTGTATTGTTTGACCCTGAGCAATCTTTTGTTTATTTGCTGCTTTATAAAATGAATACTGCATTTGCACTGTAAATGATTACTACAACAAAAAGAAAGATTTTTTTTTAATAAAGACAGTGTTGTTGAAATAAAAATCTTGATCAGCAGTAAGCATTTGCAGAAAATAACTTTTTTGTTAATGTATTTTCTTTTTTTTTTTTTTAAACTGTTTTACAGACCATTATCGCAAGCTGTGTCCTTAAGTATTCCATTTGGACTGGACAGTGATATTGACATTGTTATGGGAAACCCTATTTTGAGGTCAGTTAGTACAGATAGCTTGACACCAAATGTCTACCAGGGTCCAAAGAACATGACACGAACTGCCTACTCACCTCCTGAAGATCTTACTGAACTTTTAGATAAAGGAAGTAAGTTAAATAGCCCAAATGGAATTGTAACTTCACCACGGATTTTGAAGCATCCCCTGCTGCCTAGTAGGAGTGGAGGAAATGGTAAAGAATCTGGTGGAGTCCATGTGGAAAATGGAATGGTAGGTGACCGTAACAGTTATACTGAACCCCCAACAATTGAACAAGCACTGCAGATAATCCACAGTTCAGACAGACTATTGCCTGAGGGAGCTCCAGATGAGTTTTACCTTCACTCTCCAGAAACAGCTGATGGTTATTCAAAGCCAAGAATGCTTGAACAGTCCCCATTTGACTCTCATCCTCAAAACAGATCTATTGATTCCCCTAAAGGTTTAGGAATATACAGAGTTCATAGTGAGCCAACAAATGGATGCCATAAGAGTTTGGAAACATCACACCTGTCAAGAGATGATGACTCTGTTCTGAGAGACAATAGCTTAGATTCAGATGCAGAAGATGCATCAAAGCTACCCCATGACAAGGATGCAACCAGCAGAGATGACTGTACATCGTGCTTGAGTTCTATCAGTTCACAAGCTGAAAGTGTATCTTCTAGTTCAGGTGTAAAAATGACTAGTTTTGCAGAGCGTAAAAAGAAAATGGCACCTCCAGACAACAAATCTAGCAGCAGTAGTTCCCAGAAAACCACACCAGACAGTTCTGAGTTAAATGCTCCTCAGATGGCCACATGGGCTCAAAAGTCTGAAGATAGTCCTAGCAAAAGTCCCACCCTAAATACAGAGATGAGCCAGCTGGGGACAAGACTGGAGGAGAAACGTCGTGCCATTGAAGCCCAGAAGAAAAGAATTGAAGCCATATTTACAAAACACAGACAAAGACTTGGGAAAAGTGCTTTTCTGCAGTTGAAAAAGAAAGATGATGGCAGTGATCCAGAAGGAGACTCTGGTACAGAAAACAAAAGCCTCACCTTAGAAGAACGCCTCTCAAAAATAGAAGATGATGAAGAGATTCATAGTCCAAGTCCAGTGGGTAATAGAGAATCGGGGACAAAAGAACCATCTGATTTCAGGGAAGTACCTGGGAAATCTAAATCTGAGAAGCAAGTTACATTTTCACCAGAGATTACTAGAGGCGATTCCCCAGACAACCTGGGTGAATACAATAAGGCAGTTGCAAAACTTAACTCTGCGCTGAGTTCACTCCAAATGGATATGCAGAGACTAGCTGAGCAGCAACAAAAATTGATGAACAAGGAGAAGAGTAAGGCTTGGGTTATTCCCGTGCCAAAACCTGTACCCCAGAGGCCCTCCAGAGAATCTCAGATTTCCAGGGCAGTGGAAGCCTCTTTGTCTCCTTCCCCATCTCCATCCCGCAAGTCGGCCACATCTTGCCCCAAATCACCCCAGCCAGTTCATAAAAGACCCAGTTCTACTCCTCAGAAGAGCCCAAAACATACAAGGCCAGCAGAACTGAAGGTCCCACCACTGACTCGAGTACTGACTCCACCTCAGAATGTGGACACTATACCTCACCTTCGCAAATTTTCACCAAGTCAGGTTCCTGTGCAGACTAAATCTTCTGTTTATCTTACAGATAACGACAATTTTGGTTATGGTTTAGGTGACAAGTTCAGGCAAAGTGGACTGTCTGATAAAACAGCTTCAGAGTCTGAAGAGTCTTCTGAAGCAGGGTCACATGAGTCTCATACAGAACTTGAAAATGATGATAACATCAGACCCGCTGGTCTTTCAATCCCACGGAAAGAAACTGTTGGGAGTCTGCTGTCTTCTGACACTGCAAACAGTGACTCCCAGAAGCATAACCCAGAGGAACAAAATGTGAAAAGGATAAATTTAATTGAGATACCGTTGTCTCAGTTGCAGGTTCCTGATGAAGGCACCGATGATTTAGAACATTCCAGAGAATCTTTGGTGGACCAGAGTGACCCTGAGCAGAAGACAGGAGTTGGATTCTTCTTCAAGGTTTGTATTAGTTCTCTGCTTCTGTTCCTGAAAGGTACATGAGGTTTGTGTATCTGGGAGCATTTACCTGTGTATGTACCAACAGCAGTCAATCCAAATGTGCTTTAAACCAGCTAAGTACACTATAAGGTTCATCAGGCTGTTAAATCTGTGCATGATGGTAGTGTTACATTTTCATGGAGTGGTTATGTTCCAATGTTCATAAAAAGATAAATCAGTTAAGCACTAGAGTGGTGCGAGACCCAACCTTAACAATGTTAAGCAGTTCTTTCTTAAGTTGTTAAGGTTGGGTCTTGGGCTAAGTAATAAAATCTACCAGTGCTAACAAGCAAATGGCAGTGGCAGAATAAAAGATTTGGTTTTGCCTGCTGTCCATATTGATAAGGTACTCCTATCTATTACAGACTTTTAAAGTATCTAAAATAACAGAATGTGTGTGCATCTGCATTTTTTATGAAGGATACAAACTCTGAAACTAAAATTGATGTCACTGTTCAGTGACTTCAGTCCTCTGTGATTTATCTGAAAACCACAGACTTTGAGGAACAGACCAAACAAGTGAGGCAAAAATCTAGGCAGTCTGTGAAAAACTGGACAGTTTAGAGGTACGGCAAGATGAGTCTAAATGTAAGGGACTGTGTTGCTGGTGTTTAAGCAGCTAAGTGCTTTTCGGCTTTGAAAGCCAGCAAAACAATGTTTTTTTTTTCTTTTTACTGTAACTAGTAGTAATAGAGCAGATGTAGCTCAATGCACTTATTATGTTGAGGTTTGTTCCTGATTGGTTGAGAGCTATGAATGTAGGACACGAACCATCTGTTTGTGATCTTGAACAATCTCAGAGCTTCCAGGAAATTTTCCATAAGGCAGATTTGCTCAGAGTATTAACTTTGTAAGATTTAACCGAAATAGACACCCACCTGGTTAAAGTTAACAGGAAAAACAATACTCCTTCTCAAGAGTGATCCTACAAGCTGTCCTAAAAACTATAGACTAATAACTTGCCTTCTGACGATATATAAACTATATAATGGAATTGATGCCAATAGAGATTATAGTCGGGTAGAAGAAAAAACAGTTGTGGCACTAGAGCAAAAGAGTAATAAAAGAAAGTCATATGGAACAAAGAATCAGTTGTTGTTAAAGTCATAATGGAGAACTGTAAAAGGAGAATAATCTAAGTATGGGATTAATAGACTACAAAAAAGCATTTGACAGCTTAAAGGAGTGCTTACGAATGTGTAAGATACACCCTGCATTGATCAGTTACATTACAGTAACGATGAAACAGTGGCAAACCAGTCTACAGCTAAGCCATGATAAAGGACAAATTATTATCTCAGGAATAAAAATTCAAAGAGGGATATTCCAGGGTGACTGTCACCGCTGCTCTTTTGTCTTGCCCTTAATCCATTCAGCTGTCTATTTAGCAGATTAGGTCATGATTACGGTTTGGCTCCTAGAAAACAAAGTGTAAAAACTTCTCATCTTCTTTTTGTGGATGATTTAAAACTGCATAGCTCATCAGATGAGGAACTGAAAGCACAACTGCAAGTGGTCATAACGGTCTCATATGATATAAAATGTCATTTGGTTTTAATAAATGTGCAAAAGCAGCCTTTAAAGCAGGAAAGCTGCAGCATCAAGAAAATATTAGTCTGGGACAGGAATGTGATATAAACGAACATAAGCTGGAGGGAGCATATAAATATTTGAGAATTGACAACAGATCGACAATAAAACATAAAATGTAAATAAAACTTGGTAAGGAATATTTTCGAAGACTAATATTGCGGTGGTGGTGCTGCGGTAGCGTTGTCGCCTCACAGTTAGACGTTGCCCGTTCGATTCTCAGTTAAAGCGTCTACTGTGTGACGACATGCGTGAATGGGCGTTCCTTCGTTGAAGGTTGTGCGTTAGGCCCGGCAAGCCAGCATGTAAAACTCTACTGCCAATCATTAGCGGACCGGAGTTCCGCTGTGGCGACCCCTAACCGGGAAAAGCCGAAAGACACACACACACTAAAATTAATATTGAAATAGCCCTTACCTCTAGCAATAAAGGCCAAGCAGTAAACCATTTGCTCTTCACGTCCTTAGAGTAGTTTTGGGGTGAGTGACTAAGGTCATTGGATCATTTGGCAGGAAAATAAAAAAAATGCTTCACACTTATCAGGTGATTTATAAAAATTAGTGTATACCAAGATTATGTATTCCCCATTCTGAAGGAGGTATGGACCTCTTCAAAATTGATTACATGTATAGATCTGCAGTTGCAGGACTTTCATACATATCTGCTGACTTCACAAGATCAAAACAGTGAAAGTTTTAAAAGATGAGAAGAGCAGGTCTAAGATGAATTCCCTGCTTAGTTTAGCAGAAGCATATGGATGTCAGTTGGGAACGGAAATCAAACCAGAAGTTGACAAAAATCAGGCAGCAACTGAATGTGCCAAAAAGCAAAAGAAACAATATAAGGTAAAGGATCAGATGAGAAGGCAAGAAGTGTGGAAAAGGCATAAACATCATTTCAAGTACAGAAAATTCCTGGAACAACATGTCAATCAGGATCTGACACAGGAATGGTTAAGGAGAAGTGAATTTAAACCAAAAGGCGAAAAGTTAATGTTGGAGGCCCAAGATAGTGGACTATGTGCATGATAGTTTACAAAGTCCGTTGAACATTTGGGAGAAAGAGATAAGTGTAGGTTTTGTAAAACAGAATTGGAAACAGTCAGACATACTGTTGCTGGGTGTGATGCACTAATGGCAGAGGGCCTATATACTGAAAGGCATAATAATGTAGCAAGACTGTTGCATTGGGGATTATGCAAACATTACAATATTGAAGTAGCTGAGAGGCATTGGAAATGTGAGCCACAAAGCATTGTAGAAAATGAAGGTTGTATCACATGGGATCAGCCGTTACCGACAGTTCAAAAATAGATGCAAGAAAACCAAATGTAGTAGTCCGTGAAAAGAAGATAGAAGTAGCATTTATCATTGAAATTGCTGCACCTAATGATTACAGTGCCTTAGGTACAGAGAGAAACAAAGTCATAAAATGCCAGGATTTGCAGGTAGAAACGAGGGCAGTGTGGAAGGGATACCCAGACAGTTCCAACTGGAGCAATGGGCGTCATGAAAAAGAATTTACAGTCATATTTAAGTATGCTACCCATACACGTAACTCTGTAATAACTGCAGGAGGAGTAAAGTCTGCACACGTGGGTGCTGCAACGAGCACTTTCGGCTAACATCAAGGACTGAAACGATACTGATTTTGTGAACTCTAATCTACTTTGACTTAGGAATGGGGTCCATTCCCATCATGGTATTAGAAGCCCAAAAGACTTGGAGAAATTAAACTGGCACAAGGAGAAAACAAGCCTATATCATTTGCCCTTTAAGTGCCTTAGCATTCGACCATCCCCATTTCCCTGCTTCTCCTTTCTTTTTCAAGTATCTTTTTTAAAAGGTTTCAAGATACATGGCGATTAATTTCAAGATACATGGCAATTATTTTCAAGATACATGGCAATTATTCTTTTGAATACCAAAGATGGGCAGTTACCACTGAGATCTGCACACACACTGGAGACTGTCTATACTGGCAGCAAAAATGTACATATTTATTGCCAGGAAGCCAGATTATTGTTGCAAAACTGTCACAATGCAAATGGAAAACATGCTGCAGTAAGTGTTCCACAGAAGGGAAAATACAGTAAACATCTGAAGTAAACAGACCTAACAATCTCCCAATTGTTCTGTAAAGGGTGAAAAAGGTTAACAGTTTGCATAAATATTCAGTAATAAACACAATATTTCTTCAAATAGTGATTGTAAGAAGCTCAAGTATAGAAGCCCATATCTTAGTAAGGCAAGCTGTTTTCTTCTCCTGACCACAGGATATTGTGAATTTTCTGGGTTTGAAAGAATTCTTTTACTCCACTAACTGTGAGGCAAAGCCTCATTTGTGTGACAGTCTGTTACTTGCCTTAACCAAGAAATTATTTACTTTAACTTTATTCCTTTTGTCCCCTACTTTTCAAGATCACATACATGCATCTATAATCACCTCAAATCTCCAAAGAAGTCTTGAAAGCAGTTTCCAAGACCAAGAACACTGCTTCTGTGGGGCAGATAACATGCCGGACTGCCTACTGACCAGCCTGAAACAGGATCTGTCAACCCCCATAGAGAGGCTATTCAGTTTTAGTCTCCAAACAGGGTTTGTGCCAGATGAATGGAGGACTGCAACAGCCCCCCCCCCCGTGCAAAGTTGGAGAACCACCCCTCCCCCCATAATAGTTGAGGTGTTTACCTTACAGACACAGGGTAAAGGGTTTGAGTCTTACCTTGAGAAACAAGGCTCGACTTAATGAACATTTTTTTTCAGTGTATTAGCCTAGGAATCACAAATGAACCTATCAGTTGACCCAGGTAACTACTGACCCATAAGTCTGACCAACCTCATCTGTAAGGCTATGAAGAAGATCTTTATGGAATTGATAAATAAGAGCATAGATAATCTACAAGCTCTTGACCTAAGCCAGTTTGGTTTTGTCAAGGACAGAGCCTGCCTTCTTAACCTGGTTGACTTCAAGAAGGTTACTGAAGGAATTAATGAAGAAAAATCAGTACACAAACATATCTAGACTTGGATAAGTAGTTCAACACCATTCCAGTCTTGAGTATTGTTGATAAACTCTCCCAGCTAAATGTTAATCCCGACATAACTTGTTGGATAACAAACTGGCTAACAAATAGAACCCAAGAAATTAAGGTAGGAGGCTGTACCTTCTCCAAAAGACCTGCCACTAGTGAAGCACCCCAGGGCTCAGTCCTTGGGCCACTCTTCTTTGGTATTTACTTCTCAGAGTGCTAATTTAAAGGGATTTTTAGCTGACCAAGTTTACCCATGACTGTAAAATTGGTGGAATCATAAACTCTCTAGAGAACATCAAGATTCTCCAAGAAGGCCTTTCCCAAACAAATAGCTGGTGTCAAACCTCTGCTTTTTCAAATATGACATCCCTATCCCATTGACAACACACCCATGACAACTGACTGGTGGTTTGGGTCTTGGGAACCTATGTGGACAACAAACATTCCTTCAATCACCATGTATCCACCCTTGTAGGAACGTCCTTTTTCATTGCGCAACTTATTAGTAAGGGTTTGTCAGCTAGGTCTAGGAATGTGACCATTCCACTGAATTCTGCAGTTATTAGGAATGAATGCAATGCCCCCTTTAGGACATTTCTAACATTAAACACAAGTTGAATGACCGGAATGCTTTTTCATTAAGAAAACCAAGGACCTAAATCATAAAGAACTACATTGACTATCTCAAAAGTCTTTCCCTCTTCTCAGTATTGTACAGGTTATATTTTTAAACAAGAACCATCTTTATTAAATTATCATGTATGACATAGGCAGTCTTAGTTGCAAACATTATACATTACAAACTATGGAAACACAACTGTAGCTGCAAAAGTTATACATTATCCTGTCATTGTCAGTCAACCATTACATAGCTCATTCAAATCCTGCCTTCTTTTACACCTTGTTCCTCCTGTACATGTATTGATCCCGCAATTCCCATTTTTTTCTGTGTAATTTGCTCCTACCCTTTTCTAAACATCCCAATTCCAGTTGTTTTATCTGAGTTACCATCTTTGCTACTTCTAGTAAAGTTGGTTTAGACGTTGATTTCTATTTTCTAGTAAATGTGTTTTTGGCAGCCATCATAATTAGACTCCGTAAGGTCTTACTATGGCTAGGCAATTTCAATTCTGTATTGTAGCTCAAAAAATAATTTCCCTAGTTACTCCATTATGCTCACCCAGCATCTCTGACAGAGCAGTCTGCAGGGAATCTTTAAAAGTCTGCCAACTCATTACACTCCCAGAAAATGTGTTCTCAGTTACCTCTTTCTTCCCCACCACACCTCTAACATTTGCTGTCAACCTGAGGAAAAATTCTTTGAAGTCTACTTGGGGTATAAAAATATCTATGTGAACACTTCCAAGCAAAGATCCTAAATCTTCTAGACTTTGTTGCATATTTGGGAGACATACATATATCCCTCATTGTTTCTTTGTGAATTGCTTATCCAATGTCTCTTCCCAATCCTTTCTAACCTCCTCTGATTGATTTTTGTAGTTATCCTGCAAAATTTGATATGTTGTACTAATTATTTCTTTCTTAGCAGCAACTTCTGTTCTAGGTTGTACTAAAAACTCTTAACAGTGCTGGTCTTTCATTTAGGACCCTCCTGTTTCTGTCTCTTTGCCTATACTTTAATATCAATCCTTGATACGGAAGGCAATCTCTAACCTGCAGTCCAAATAAGTTATTGGCATCTTTTCATTCTATTACCTTTCCCCTCTCTAGTTATTTGCTCCCAATAGTATTATGCAGGCTATTTATGGGCGATCTCTTTTGTCTCATCTGCTTCACATTCTCAAATCCAGTGGTGGGAATAAACACCCGCTCAAAAGATTTTAATCTCTTCTGCAACATAAGTTGATGATGATGGAGAGATATATATATATATATGTATCAGAGTATATCACTTTGACATCGTCTTCCTCTGTACATAAAGCAAAATACTTCCCTTACTCTGTTTAAACGTAGTCTGGGGGAATGGATGGGAAACCACAAATTCACCCCTGGTTTGGCACACTTGTCACTAATGGATAGGGGTCACATATAATTGATCTGCCTGGATCTGGGTAATTTGGACTTGATTTACAAGGGCTAAAACTTCATGGGAATACAGGGCTTAGTCATCTTTGTGGATCAGTAGCCTGGTAAATACCTATATACCTATAATCCATGACACAGGTTAGGTGAAGTTGTCATTCCTTGGGTCACCAGTTTCAAGTTCAGAATAGACATAGAATACATTGTCATGGCTAATTTGACATAGTTTCTGCCGTGAAAGTACTATATGATGCTCTTCTAATTCTTTTGGACTGCCAATAAAAGAGTGAAAATTTTCCTTGTTCTCCAGCCAAAACAATTAAATGTCCCCCTTGAGCTGGGGTTCCATGTGAAGCATCACTGTAGATGAAGAGTTTCAGAATTACAGACTTCAACAGGGACTGAAGTGTTACTGTTTGAGAATTATTTTCCTGAGCAGTCTAGTTTGTTTTGGGTATTGACTATGCAGTGGTGTGTTCTGTCTGAATTGCCAAACAGAAAGGTTAAACTTTGACATCTTGTCTACTTTGCCTGGCAACACAAAATTTGTCCAATTTTTGATCCAAGTTCATCACATTTGGGGGTCCGCTGCCATTGATGTTTCTGTGAATGAAGATTTTTTTTTAAGTCTGTCTTGTTGTATCACCACCATTACTTCTAATTATAGAGAAGTCCAGTCCCATATAACATTGAGTCAATGCTCTACACAGCTAACCTGAAAAATAACTTTTAGGTAGTGAATAACTGAAGTGACAAAGATTTGGAAGCGACTTCATACAAAAGCCATTCATGTGACAGACAAGCACTCCAGTGATGTTTTTATTCTCATCTAACCAGTAAAACACTACAAGGTTAGCTTGTGAGATCCTCCATCCTAATTTAGTAGTGATTTCTTAAACTTTGTACCAGCAGAGCAGTGTATCTGCTAAGTCATAAACATGCACCTTGAGATTCCACAGTCGTCCCATTATACATCTTGCTGCAGGAGAGGGACAGACATAAATATCACAGGAGAGAGTTTTGTACCTTACAAGAATATAGACTTAATGTCCATGGAATGAACTTCCCACTGCTTTTACTGGATTGTGGACAGAAGAAGACAGAGATTCTGACTGGAAGTTCTTTCCTGCAGAGTTCTTCAAACTCTCCAGGAATGAGATGTGCTTTCGCTGTTCATTTTGACTGTACATACCCACCTAATAAAGATGCATTTTTCCCCAAGTTATCAACCTGTTAAAAAGAAGCTTATCCTCCCAGCACTGAAGTGCATTCTGTTTTGCTGACTCAAATTAGTGCATCATGGGTCACATTGGAGTCGGGGGGGGGGTGCACCTGATCACTTCCTTGTTTTGCGTTAATATTTTCTGCAAATGACAAGGTCAACAGACCCTTCTGTGCCTGCAGTATCAGCTGACTGCAAAAATGTCAAGTAACATCAGTTCTTGTGTCTTCTAGATTTACTAGCCCACTCTAAAATTTCAGCTGTATGTTGTACCCCTTTGTCTCTGTCCTCAAATGTTATAGTTTGACTTTTTTTTTTTTTTTTAGACTGAATCTACTACATCATTACAGCACCACACCTTGACTGCTTCACTCCATTAGTGCCATATTCTCCCTTACTTCAAAATTCTTCAGCCATTCATGTCCATTTCTGAACTCTTTGGTATAATTTCCAAAAAGTCATTCAGTTCATTGTCATTTTTATTGATTTGCTGGTCCTCATTTTCTGTTTTGACTTTGCAAAGTCTGGAAAGAAACATCATAATGCAGATACTGAATTGTCTAATAAATATCACAGGTCCATCCTTGCCTTTGATGGCTCTAAGTCATTTTCAGTCTGTACAGTCAGTCTTTTTGCAGCATACTTTGCTCCAATTTCAAGGCTCTCTATTGTACTATGAAATTTCTGTAGTGCTCTCTGAAATTTCTCCCAGTTTTCAGCCTTAGCAAATGTTCTCCTTAATACATGTAATGCTGAACTATATTATTCTGCTACCATGCTTCTGGATGACCTTTCTAGACCCAGGCAACTCATCACTCAAGGGAGATTTGGGTTCTAACCATACACAAGCCACTATGGATTAAATTAGCAAATGTTCTGCATATTTTTTGTCATCTAATCATTTGCTTAATCTAATGCTATTTCCCAGTCATATGCATTATTTGCTGTTAATTTTAATTAACATTATTTCTGTTAGTGTCCAGGTGTGTCTCTTTCTGGGAGCCCCCTACTCCAAGGACTGTATGCTGATGTATCTCTGATTGCACCATTACTGAATTTTCCATCATTTCACTGAATAACTTCTGATCTGGACTATGAATGTTTAACCAGCAATGAGGAAATGTATGTCCACTTTCTGACAGTATCTTTGTACTCATAATGCTTCTGACATTAAAATTTGCAAACTGATCTCTAGTGTGAAGGTGCAAGGTTGAAGTTCAATAAATTCATAACGGCTGTCTGTAAAGAGCAGAGGCTTGCCAACTGCAAGCCTTAGGTTAATTCTGATGTACTTCAGATAAATGCCGCAGTTGCCAGAAAAAAATCTGATTCAGGATAGAAATACATTCACGGTCCTTGTTTCCTGAACTACAAAGCAATTTCTGTTGTCAGTCCACCAAAGTATGTCAAGATTGAAGATACAGTTTCTTTAAAAGCCTTTGCTTCTTCTCCATGGTCACATTCTCTGAAATTTGGAGGACCTCATCATGGTGACTTTAACACCCTTTGAGAATGTTGATACAGTAATGTCCAAAGCTGGTGAAGTCGAGAATAACTGGTTGTTTAAACATCTCTGTTTTATTTCCCATTTCTAGGACTATCCCTGCCCTTTTTAAGGACTTCTTACTCAGCAACTAAAGTACCCCAACTGGAACTACTACTGTTTTAGTATCGCATCTATTTTGTCATATTTTCTGTTTTCTGTGTCTTGGTGGAACACTGTGTCTTGGTGGAACACGCACTGTTTTCATCTCCATGCTTGAAAGTCCTGCTATAACTAAGTGTATCATTTTCAACAGTTTCCTCACCTCACTCTGACTTAGTCTGCTGGTACAGCTGTGGAACCATTTTCTCGAAAAGTCATGCGTGTATGTGTAGTATTACTTTACTTACAAGTGTCCCAAAATATTTTGCTACAAAAATTTGTACAACTGAAACCAGATCCTTTGGCAAGTAAGGTTATGTTGAATTTTTCTGTATCTTCAGATGTTTATCTTTTTTTCCATTTAAATTGTTCACCTCAATTTGGCCATTCATTAGTCTATTGAATGTTGCTCTGACTTGCAAGAATCACCTGCTATAGTTTCTGATGGATTCATACCCAGTTATGGCAGTCTCACTGAGTTTTTGTTTTTGTCTGTTGAAATTACTGGGGTTTTTTGTGGTTTTTTTTTTTTTTTTGTCAAGATATTCTCTCTCTTGAGATATGTTAATAGTTGTCAAAGGGCCTGATGTCTTTCTCCTGAAAGTGTGCTTTGAATTGACTTCAGGGGGACAAACGTAAGTTTGGTGCATATTAATGCTAACTATCTTGTGCAGTAAAACATGTAGTATCTAGGAACATAAAAACAAACACTGTCTGAGAGCACCATATTATGTTTGCCCGTCTAGCCTTTCATTATTATGAGATGCTATCTGACTCCTGTACTGTGACCCTGTGACCAACCACAACTACCCACGGAGTTTATTACAGTAAAGAATGCATGTAGATTGCTAGATCTGTCTTCAGCATTACTCGCATGCACATGCCACATGGATACCTAAGGGCAGTGTAGAGCTACTAATCCACCTGCAATATGCTTTTGGAAGGTGGAAGGAAACCCAAGTACCTAAAGAAAAAACATGGGAAAACGGAAAGCTCCATAGAAGGAACCCTAGCCAGGAATCAAACTGGAAAGCCTTTTGCTATGAAGTGACAATGCAACTTTGTGCCACTGTGCTGCCCACATCCAACTGCATCTTTACTCATAAATAAGTGTATAATCTGCCATAGAAACTCTTTCTCTCTCTCTCTCTGTGATAACCTTATCAAATTTAGAGTATCCCTCGTCCAGATGTTTTTCTTCTGTCATGAAGATAGCATCAAATCTCTGTATTAAACTAGAAATAACTTTGTCTGTGTTCAGTCCACTTCTGAAATTTCTAATGTTATGTCCTGAACTCTCCCAGTAATATTAGTGCAGCTGCAAGGGTGTGCTTTCATTCTACCAGGTCGAGAGAGAGAAGGAGAAAGTTCACTTTGTAGTCTGTCTTCCAACTTTCATTGGACTTATTTTCATCAAACACTGTATAGTTAGAAACTATCCTGTGCGTCAGTGAACATTTTGATCAAATTATTTAAAATTTTCACAACATTTTCAGATTGGAACATCTGATCTACATAACCAACCACTAAGATCTCCACAGTTAGTCTCAGTCTTGGTAGTACCCCAACCCCTTCACTTTTTCCTATCAACTTCCAGAATAGGGACTGAGTCAGAGACTTTGCAGAGTCTAGGTAGATGACATCTGTGGACACTTCCTCCTGTCAGGTTTACCTGTAACCCAGTCATAAAAACAAAATCAGGTTTTACTGAAATTCCCTTCTGGCTGTGAACCTACATTGGTTAGTCTCCTGGCAATTGCTGTCCTGTAGAGAAATGGTGATTACCTTCCCATCAGAATTTTGTCCATAACCTTTTCTGCCACTGTTAAGCTACTAACCTGTAGTACCTCAGGTTTTCTGCCTTCCCTACTATACAAGGGTACCACAAGTGCTGCCTTCTAGTTCCTTGGCAGATTTGCAATAACCAGTGATCTTTTGAAGATCTCCATTAGGGCTTCTGCCAACATACTGGCTAGATTTTGGAGGACTCTGGGAGACCGCTTATATGTTCCCTTTGTTTTTTTCCTTCATGAGGACAACCAGTTCCTTCTCAACCTCCTGTCTCTATTCTGGATTATGTTCCATATCTTCCCCATTCTCCCCTATCTGCTTCCCAGTTTGGCACCCTCTGGTAGGCTAGCTTTCCTTTGTTTGTACCAAAGCCAAGTATTCATTCAGTACATCTGCTTCTTCCCAATCTACTATGATCTGCCTCCCAGCTTTGCTTAACCTGGCCAATCCTGTTCTCCCTTTCTAATTTCTGTTATGTACCTAAAAAAAAGCCATGGCTTCCTTTCTTTATTCGTTTTGCTAACTGTGTTTCCATTTTAGCCTTTGATGTTACCATCTTTACTGCATTTTTTGCTAGCTTCATTGTACTGTGCCTCTTCCAGCCTTACTCCCTCCTTTCCACTTCTCATAAGGCCTGTTATGGTTAGCCTGTGTAGCAACAATAATACCCTATTTTTTTCTTCTTCCTCACACCCTTCTGCATAGCTAAGTATTCCCTCCCTGACATATTCAAATAGCATGTTTACTCCCAGTTTCCTAGCTTGTCATATCCCTCAACACACCATAATCCACTCTTTGAAAATCCTAAACCATCATATTTTATCTTTTTATTTTTCTTTTCCCCACAGAAAATCACATAATGGCATGATTACTGTTTGCTAATGGTGCCTTTAGTTAGACATCCATGACACCCTCTGCATTGGTTAGAACTGCTTCCATAATTCTATCTTTTCTGGTGAAAACCTGCATCAGTTAGCTGAACCACAAGACCTTGTCCATATCCTACTCTCTGTCTACTCTAGAGTTTAGAACTTCCCCATCTTTTCCTGGCATGAGTATTGCCCTGTTCCTTCCACCACACTTCATTATTCCATCCTCCAGTCTCTCATCCATTTCTCTCGTGTTTGATGAACAGTATACTTTAGCAACCCACTAGCTGCACCCCACTCCCACCGTAATTGCCAGGGCACATAAAGCCTCTAACCCTGGCTATACTCTGGCCTCATTCCTTGTTTGGTATTCTTCCTCCTCTTTTTTTTACCTTATATTTGATATTCTTCGTTATGGGTTTGCTACTGTGCCCCCCTCCCCATCGCCCTTGTCTATTATTCCTGCACAGCCTGTACCCAAATATTTGTGGCTCCCAGCCATTCTTGTCACTTTCCCTTATTTCTTTGCTATAACTCCAGCTCTATTCAGTCGCATACCGCTTGCTCAGAGGTGACCTGTGCCTGACATATAAGGCCATGTCAAACCCAGATTTGATGAATATGCTTCACCTCAAAAAATCTAGATCCTACAGAACCACAAGGGTGGGAGACTTAAACCTTGACACGGTTATTAATAGAATGTGCTGGAGGGACAGATTCATCACCCAGAGACTCCCTATGCTGTGGAACAAAATCCCGGTACATGTGAGGCAGAGGAATCTTGCCAATGGATGGGAGATTGCAGATATACCCCGGGGATTACTTCAGTGTCACTGCTTGACAGAGGCACAGCAAAATAATAGGCATAGTTTTCTTCAAACTAAAGGGGTGGCGAAAGCCGCATAACTATGGGCTAGGCTTATAAATGCCCTTGGGCAGATAGCCTAGTATGAACCTATGAACCTATTAGCAGTGTTCACACCTCCCTTCTGCAGCACTGCTTGCAGCTCTGCCATGTTTTTACCCAGACTCCTTAGTGTTGTGTAAGATTATCCTGTCACTGTTGCAGTCATCCTTGTTTGTTTTTCTGTTGTGTTCTGCATCTCTTCTTCCCTTCTATCTATTTTCTGCTGTCTAAACTATCTTGGCCAGTTGAGATGAGGGAAGGCCAGTGTCATCAGGATCCTTTGAGTTCTTTAATTTTTAATTTTTTTAAGGTCGCCTGGGTTCCTGATGTGGTTAAGAATGGCCATGTCTTAAAATTCTTAGACCTTTTTGTAGAAATGTCTCCTCTGGTTAGAGAGCAAACTGTCTCCACAAAGCTCTTAGGATATGTTCAGACTACTTGTCAAAGGTCCTAGAGAGGCTAACCCTATTTCAAAATGAGGCCAAGGGAATCTACTTCTATTTCTTATTTTTTTTTCCAAACACCTTTATTGAATTATCACTTGTGATATAGGCAAATTTACATTCATATAAAAGTCTAATTAACATAAACATTTTACTTCACATATATTGCTGTATATCATATAACCTAAGTAACGTTATATAAATTATTCAGTTCCTGCCCTTTTTAAAAAAAAACAAGAAACATCTTTAATAAACCATCACTTACTACACAGGCAATTGTACATTTATATAAATGAAAACAAACCACACCAACATAATCCTAGTTGCAAGCATTTTACATGACAATGCATACTGACACACTCCCAGTTGCAAATATTATACATCACTTATAATATACCTAGTCTTTTTCAGTCAGATATTACATAGCTCATTTAAGTTCTGCCACCTTTTAAACTTCATTCCTCCCTTGTATGTATTATTCCCACAATTCCCATTTTTTCCTATGTAGTTTGCTCTTCCCCTTTTCCAAAGACTTCAATTCCAGTTGTATTATCTCTGTTATATTCACTACTTGTAGTATAGTTGGTTTAGATTTTGATTTCTATTTCTAGTAATTGCTTTTTTGGCAGCCATCATTATTAGGCGCAGCAAAACCTTACCCATGCCTAAGCAATTCCAATTCTGTATCATAACTCAGAAAAATCATCTCCCTCATCAGACCAGTTTGCCCACCCAGCACCTTTGACAGTACATTGCGCAGGGAATCCTTAAAGTCTGCCAATTCACTGCAGTGCCAGAAAATGTTTCCAATTACCTGTTTCTTCCCTGTCACACCTCCAACATTTGCTGTCTGCCTGAGGAAAAATTATCTGTAGTCTACCTTGGGTATAGAAATATCTATACAACTTCCAGACAAAAATCCTAAATCTTCCAGATTTTGTTGCATATTTGGGAGACATACATATATCGTCCCATTGTTTTTTTTTTTTGTTTTTTTTTTTTTTTTTTGCAAGTTCCTTATCCAGTCAGTCTTCCCAGTCCTTTATAACCTCCTCTGAGTTCTATACATTTTTTTGACTATCTAAATGGTAGCACTGGGTTCTTAAGGTTCACTCTTAGTGGACTGGGTAGAGTGATTAATTACCTTGACATTAATTTAAGAATTGAACCAACACTGCTATGCTTCATAGTAAAAACTGTAGAAAAGACTTTTGTTAACAATTATTTACATCATACCAGTCAACACCCCTTTCATATGAAGAAAGGGGTGATTAAAGGTCAGTTTATAAGACTGAGTAGGTTAACAAGTGAGGACGTTGTTTTTGTATCAGAGGTGGGATTGTTGACAGGGATGTTTATTCAGAGAGGATATTCTAATAAATTTAGTAATATTATAAAAGAAGTTGTAGAGCTTAGGAAAAGTAAGGCACAGCCAATTTTGAGAGGGTCAGTCACAGAAAGTCAATTAATTCTTTCCAACCTAGATAAAAACAAAGAAACTGATAGAGGTTCCCAGGATCAATTTATGGGAGCATTTCCTCTCCCCATTAGTACTGATTTACTGGTTATTAGAGAAACGATTAAAAACAACTGGAAAATCATTTTAAGGAACCCAGATGTGGTTGAAGTTTTAGGTAATGTTCCTAGTTTTACTTAAACAATCATTTAACATCAAAGTTAGAGTTAGACACCCTAGTGTATGCAGTATCCCCATTTGGTACTTTTAAATGTGGAAAATGTAAATACTGCAGATACATCAGTAATTGTACTAGCATCTTTGTGTACAGGGTAGACAAGACTGCTGTGGCTAAGGGCAGATATAAGTTGTGATTCACATGGTATAGTTTATTTAGCTTGGTGTGAAACGTGCACTAGATTTTATGTTGGTAAAACTGTGTGCAAGCTTAGAAAAAAAAATTATGATTTATGAAAATTTTGTGTTAGAGCAAGTCGATACAGAAGGTTTTATTGGTAATTATAATGTTCATCTTGAATGCCATGAAGCAGAGTGGCAGATCAGACTTGCAGCTGATCGCAAGCCAGGACTTAATGAATATATAAATTTAAAATGTTTCATTTTAGCAAATAAATTATTCATTTTAAGGGGATTTGGGCTTATTTTTGAATTTATTACAATTTATACATTGATTTGATGTCAAAATTTTAAAATAGGATGTATTAAGTATTTAATTCCCAGTGTCTTGACTAATCACATAAGATCATGTGGTTTTAAGTGGTCTTTTTCAAAATGGTTGTGCAATACAGTTTATTTTCTGAAGTTTTTAGTATAATTAAATAAAGAACAGAAGCGCTAAATTTGGTGGATGAGTATTTGCCATTTGGTAACCATTATACGGCTTTTTGAGTGATTCTTATAATTAACGTGCAATATTTTATATGCTCTACTAATTATTCCTTTTTTAAAGGCAGCTTCTGTTCTAGATTCTATTAAAAACTCTACCAGTGCTGGTCTTTCATCTAAGACCACCCTATTTCTTTCTCTTTGCCTGTACTCTATCAATCCCTTTTTAGGGAAGGCAATCTCTAACCTGCAGTCCAAATTAATTTTTGGCAACTTCCCATACTGTTACCTTTCCCTTTCTAGTTATTTGCTCCCAGTACCTTGGTTCCTTTCTCAGTTTTCTCCAATAAATTCCAACCCCCTCTTGCCTCTTGTCTGTTTCCCTAACTAAGTGGCGGCTGGTGACTTCAAACCAAAGGGGGGCTGCAGGAGACAGCTGAATGGGTGGGGTCAATGGGAATGGGTGTGCCCAACTAGAAAGGGGAGGGGCTATGATCAAAACCACAAAAACTGTAACTTTAATTAAATACACTGCCCTGGGTGCCAAACCATCATTATGAGAGTCCAGTCAAGAAAAAAGGAAAGTGTAGAAGAAAAAAATATTTCAATCCATTGGCTGCATGGCGGCCTTCTTAATATCTAGATGGAAACAAAAAGGTTGTGAGGCATAAAAAAATAAATTACTTTTTAAATATATTACTGGAATGCCAGTTAAAATCAAATATAAAAAAACAAGCAGCACTCAACTCAAGCCACTTCTCCTTGCACTGCGGTTCTAATTATAATTTATATTCAGCTTTATTAAAGTACCAAGTAACATGCTGAAAGTAGCAATCTCTGTGATATTCCCACTTGTAAAAATGTTTCTTATCCAAAAAAGACCTGCTGCCTGATGACAACTATCTACTTGTTTCATGGGGAAACATGATCAAAGTAAAAAATGAAAAGCAAACAGGGAAACCAGCTCAACATACATTGCTTAAAGGATTACTGCACAGGATATGGACCACACATTACAGATTGACATTCTGTTTAGTTTGCAGGTAAAGCCTATAATGAGCTCTTAAAATAATGTAATCCTGTCCTTTATTACAAATACTGTCATGCATTTCAATACCCAAGGCTTATATGTTATCTATTTATGTAAGTATTCTCTGCATGGCAATAACAGAAAGGCTTTCAATGTTGGCATTTTGTTAACAGTATGCTTATTAAAACTTAATTGCATCTTACAATCTCAGACAAGCTTACCAGATGGTCGTTAAATCATTGCTACTTAAACACAGAGCAACAGGCAGTTTCTGAATAATAAGCATAAATCAACAGTATAAAAATATGACAGAAACCAGAACATTCTGCAAAATCAAGGACAGATACCTTGGATGGGGGGATAGTCTGCACATTTACACTGCATAACTGTTCCTTACCTTGCTTGGACACATCCAGAGTCACTACATAGGGGAGTGGGGTGCAACAAGTATGTCACAATTTGAAATGTGTCAGGGCCATCGCAGTTAGCCAGAGACATTTGGCATACCTCTCAACCTCAAAGCAAGAAATCTGGACAAAGCCATACATAGAAGTGGGACAAATGCCCAAAAATAAGGACAATTTTTAAATATTGCTCTTATAAACTTAGAAAGATAATAGAATAAGTAGGTCTTGCATTAGTATGAATTTTCTGAAGGATATGAAATCTGAAACTGAAATGTCTGTCATTATTTTCTAACTTCAGTCTTTAATGATTTGCCACTAATTTGCCAAAAAAACACAATTTTATGAAAAATGGACCAAAAATGTGATTCAAAAATATAAAATAGCCACGCAATACAGCTGGGAACCTGCAAAGAAGGGACACTTTTTAATATTAGTACTGCTAACTTGAGCAGCTGACAAAATAAAAGAATCTACTTGCATTTCTGAAATAAAAGCAATCTATAACTGATTATTACAGTTATTTATTAATTGTAAACCCTCCATGTTTTCTTCCAAAATTGCCATTTTGTGGAGAGATTATTAGGGGAAGACAAACATTTTGAGTCAAAATCAGGTACAGTTGAGAGGTTTGGATATGCCTAATTCTATAAAGCAGTTTATTTGCACGTACCTCTCAACTTGTTAATGCAGGAAATCTGGACACAGCCAAATATATTGGGGGAACATATAAACAGTACTAAAAATTGCTCTTGTATAAACTGAGACAGTTGATAGAATAACAGGTCTTGCTTTAGCATGCATTTTTCTGAAGGTTATGAAGTCTGAAACCTCAGTGTCTGTCATTATTTAGTGACTTCATTCCTAAATGATTTGACAGAAAACCACAAATGTTATGAGGAACAAACCAAAAATAAGAAGCAAAACTCTCTTCATTCTGCAAAGATCTGGACAGTTGAGAGGTATAGTTCAGCCGGGGCTGTCTGAGTTTGCTGCCCTTCCCCCCCTCACAAAATCATAGTCAAATGGAGCTTCCCCCCCTACAGTCATTCCAATGAACCATTACTTGGCTATTTCACCCCATTTACCATAAGCACTAACCGGGAAAAGCCGAAAAACAAAAAACATAACCGCTAATGTGCATACTGCTTTACTTCTGTGATGATTTGGACTTCATTTGAAAGTTTTATTTTGCATTTTACAGCGCAAACACTAATAGATATCATATCTGCTAAACAAAGCAATGCAGTCTCGCAATGAAAACAGACTTGGCATTAAAACTTCTCTGCCCTTGAAAACTCACATTCACTGAAACAGCATTGAAACCCACATTCAAAGAAAATAAATTTTGCCAGTAGCATATTAACTTTGGGTATGGACTGTTTTCAAATCACAGGCCCCTTGCACATGAAACATACACATGCTCTTTCATACACCTTCCTGATTGTATTAAATTATATTCCTTGTACAATACAGTACAGTTTTAGAGGGTGTTTTAAATTTGTTTTGAATTTTTTCCAGTAAACAATGAAACAAAATGCATGCACCAGTAATGACAAAACTGCCCATTTCAGAACATTTCCATCATAAAAGTCTACTCAAACGTCTACAGTCCACCAGTATCAGTACATATGCACAATCTCTGAAGTAAAAGTCATCTAAATAATTCCACATTAATGAGATCTGTAATTAATGAAAAGGCTGCTGCTAGCAAACAACTTTGTATTTCATTGTTTCATCTACAAATAAAGTGCCTGTTACCCTTGAGGAATAAATTGCCTATCTTGCATTAAAAAATGATAAGCTAGCAATATTGCAATAGGGAATGGATGGCAAACTGATAACAGGTTCATAGTTACTAGGTATCTTCGCCAAAAAAGAGTGCAGCATCCACCCCCTTTGCAAAGTACAGTATCAGCAACGCATCTATCTACTGTGGGAGTAGAACCCACAGCCTTCTGCATCAAAAGCAAGTATGCTACCTGTTGTGCTATTAACAAGGCAAGCAGACTCAGTATAAGCAGCACTAAACTTTTGCTCCCCTTTAGCTCTCAGCTTCTTGTAAAATCTACTCACTCAGCTGTATCTCTGAACTTTGCAGCACAAAGAAATCTGGAAAAAGCCAAAGTTTATTGTGGGGGGGGGGGACAAAAGCCCAAAAACCAGGGACACATTTTAAACATTGCTTGTATAATGTTGGAAAGTTGCTAGAATAAAATGCTGTGTTACCACCATACATTTCACTGCCAAGCCTTAAACCCAGAACCCTGTGCAAAACAGTCAGAGCAACATACCACTATGCCAAATCAGCTGTTTTGTGAAAGAGGAAGACGGAAACTTAAATGGCTACCATTTAGTGAATTCAGTTCTCACCATAGCACAGCTGTCAACCTCTTAGCACAAGACACCTGAACAAAGCCAGTAATGGGTGAATACAGCCCCCAAACATTCAGTGAATTCAGTTCTCACCATAGCTCTCAATCTCTTAGCAAAAAACACCCAGACAAAGCCAATAATGGTGGAATATAGCCCCCAAACATATTCAGTGAATTCAGTTCTTACCATAGCTCTCAATCTCTTAGCAAAAAACACCCAGACAAAGCCAATAATGGTGGAATATAGCCCCCAAACATATTCAGTGAATTCAGTTCTTACCATAGCTCTCAACCTTAGCACAACAAATCTGGATGAAGCCAATAATGGGGGAATACAATCCCAAAATTATGGACAAATTTCAAATATCCATCTTATACACTTAGATAATTGCTAGAAGAAAAGCTTTTGCGTTACCATGCACTTTCTGAAGAATATGAAGTCTGATATTCAGATGCGTGTCATTTTTAACATTTATTAACCAGGAAAGTCTGACTTGGAACAAAAGCTAATTTTTAGCAGAGGCCCAGAGAAAAACACTCCACATGTCTTTGTAAGATGGAAGACACTAGAGGAAACAAACACAGGGAGGGCATACAGACTCCACAGAAAAGGTAAGGCACCCCAGCCAAGAATCAAACCAGAGAACCTGTAGCTGTCCGGCAACAATGCTACCACTGCACCAATGCACTACCAGCTTTGCAAGGACACAAATACAGAAACCACAGATTTTATGAGGAATAGAACAATTATGAGGGAAAAATCTGCAATGTTTTTACAAATGGTGGTGGGTAGGGAATTCAAGCTCCTGCCACCTGGGCTCAAGGTACAGGGTTCAAGCCTTATTCTCTACCCACCACCATGTAACACCTAGGGCATTTTATACACACACACACACACACACACACACACACACACCTCCATAAAACGTGAATCCACTAGCTGTCCTCCACAAAACGTGAATCCTCTGCAGCTAAGTCCACAAAACGGTCGCCCATCCATGAATCCCCTGGCCCGTGCATGGTTCTCCCTCCACATAATGGCCGCTCACGCATGGGTCTCCCGCGAGAGATGGCTAGTTCCACGAGAGTGGTAGGCTGGAGCCTCTTTCCTGCGGGCGATGCAGTCCGGTGACCTTTCAGTCTGTGCGGTCATCACCGCACAGACCTCTGGGCTGGAAGGGCGGAGTTTCCTGCCTTTCCAATCCGGACTGCCTAACAGAGCAGTCTGGAGCTCTGGAATGAGCACTCATGCGTGCATGGAGTTCTCAGGAACCATGCACGCATGCGTGGAGTCCGTGAACATTTTTCAAGTTTATTGTACAGGTGGGGGGCTGCAGGACAGGGGGGCTGCAGTCCTGTAGCATGAGCCGCCCCTGCCCTAACTGCAGTCATCCCTATTGACAGAATCTCGTTTCTCCATTCTCCTGTTGGTTTAGTCCTTAGAGGACCATCTGCTACTTTATGAATATAATATTCTTTATGATTATTGTTCTCCTTAAAGGTCTCCATCCAAAATCCCAGTCTCTCCGTTACTTGAACTTCCCCCTGTTTCATCATCATCCCTTTCTGCTTTGAATTATAGTTGTCTGCTTGTGAGACTTAACTGTGTGGCTCTGAAATATCCCATCAACTTGGGTATTCCCAATCCACCCTGTTCTATTTGAAGAATAAGCTTATCCCACTTGACTCTTGCCATCTTCCCCTCACAGATAAAATCCTTCAGCTCTTTTTCAGTTGCTCTCCACAGATTCTCATCTGGTTTATAAAAATATGCCTGACCTGTGTATAAGATTAAAGGGACTAAAACCATTTTAATTGCTTGTATGTTATTATCCATAACCATATAACAAAGCCTCCAGATTCTCAAATGATGTATTATCTTCTGTTTAGTCACTTCTCAAGCTGCCACAACAGAGTCATTTCTAATCCATACTCCTAAATATTTCATTTTATCATGTCCCCATAAATATGGATATTGGTGGTACTTCCATTTCCTAGTTCTGAAGAGGGTGGAAGGCTTCTGTCCCTTCCTGGAATTCAGTGACTTCATTAAGCATGTGATCCTCTAGATGGTGACTGTCCAGGTCATCATGTCTACATTGCCATAAAATACTTGCCTGATGTTGGTAAACATGCCACGTGCATTTTGACACACTGTCTGTTTTTTCCTTAGGGGATTTGTTTGATTTAGTCAAGGAATGAACAGTGCTTGTTACAAAGTACCACTATTTGGTTTTCTGTCCAGCAGACATAGTTGCTGTTATAACAGAGGCCTTACAGGCTGTTGCTTGGATCACTGGAGTGCATGTCATAGTTGCTTTTGTCCATTTACTTTGTCGCATATACAACAATTAATAAAGTGTTCATCTTTTTGTATAAGTAAGGTTGATCTATACAGCCATCTGGAGAAGAGCAAGATTGACTTACACATTGTCTCATTTATTACAGCTCTACTACAAGTGCTATAGTGCTGTTAGCTCACAACACACTTTCTCAGAAAGACAAGTACTCTGACTTCCCTTAGCGACCTTCCCAGAGTCCCCCCTCCCCCGCTCGCTCCCGGAAGCTAGAGTCCCCCCTCCCCCGCTCGCTCCCGGAAGCTAGAGTCCCCCTCCCCCGCTCGCTCCCGGAAGCTAGGGTCCCCCCTCCCCCGCTCGCTCCCGGAAGCTAGGGTCCCCCCTCCCCCGCTCGCTCCCGGAAGCTAGGGTGCCCCCTCCCCTTCGCTCCGAAGCTAGGGTCCCCTCCCCGCTCCCGGAAGCTAGGGTCCCCCCTCCCGCTTCGCTCGGAAGCTAGGGTCCCCTCCCTTTCGCTCCCGAAGCTAGGGTCCCCTCCCGCTTCGCTCCCGAGCTAGGGTCCCCCCTCCCGCTCGCTCCCGGAAGCTTGGGTCCCCCCTCTCCCGCCCGCTCCCGGAAGCTAGGGTCCCCCTCCCTTCGCTCCCGGAAGCTAGGGTCCCCCTCCCCCGCTCGCTCCCGGAAGCTAGGGTCCCCCCTCCCTTCGCTCCCGAAGCTAGGGTCCCCCTCCCTTCGCTCCCGGAAGCTAGGGTCCCCCTCCCGCCGCTCCCGGCAGCTAGAGTCCCCCCTCCCCGCTCCCGGCAGCTAGAGTCCCCCCTCCCGCTCGCTCCCGCAGCTAGAGTCCCCTCCCGCTCGCTCCCTGTAGCTAGAGTCCCCCCTCCCCCGCTCGCTCTCGGCAGCTAGAGTCCCTCCCCGCCGCTCCCGGAAGCTAGAGTCCCCGCTCCCACCCGGAAGCTAGAGTCCCCGCCCCTCTCGCCGCTCCCTGAAGCTAGAGTCCCCGCTCACTCCCTGAAGCTAGAGTCCCCCCGCCCCTCTCGCGCGCCCCCTGAAGCTAGAGCCCCCCCCGCCCCCTCTCGTTCGCTCCTGAAGCTAGAGTCCCCGCCCCCTCTCGCTCCCTGAAGCTAGAGTCCCCCGCCCCTCGCTCCCTGAAGCTAGAGTCCCCCCCCGCCCCCTCTCGCTCGCTCCCTGAAGCTAGAGTCCCCCCTCCCAAGTTTGTTTGTGAAAATGGTGTTACTTTTCTTATTGTAGCATATTTATTTCCATTTATTTCTTGTGGGCAGAAACCAGAGGTGAAAGATCTGTTCAAACCCTGGATGTTCACCACCATTTCTCAGGCTACTTGGAACTAATTCTTGAATTCAGGAAGACCAAACCACTGTGTATATCTTTATTATTTTGTAGGGAGATACCGGCTGCCAGACAAATTCAAATTCTTCCCAAGTAGAATGGAGTATTTTATACTCATCTTTTTTGTCATGGGATGAACTTGTCTGTTAGAAAATGCTGCTATTAAAGCCACCATACCTGGGGAGTGGCTGCTTCCATTGCTTGCTTCAGAATGTTTCCACTGTGAACATTTGTACCACTCTCACTTGATTGTTCATTCACACCTTTACCAAGCACTGCTGGTTGGACTATGGTTGTATATATCAATCTTTCTGGTTTTTCTTTGTTACCTCTTTGCTGCCTTCTGCTACTTTTCTTAAACTGGGTTTTATGCTGCTTGAGATTCTTTCTAGTCAGACCCAGAGAGAAAGGTATCTTCCATACTCGATATAGCAGATTTACTGGAGAGGATGGTATCTTCCATACTGGGTATAGCAGATTTACTGGAGAGACGGGTGTCTTCCATACTGGATATAACAGATTTGCTGGAGAGGACGGTATCTTCCATACTGGATGTAGCAGATTTACTGGCAGTCTTGTGATTTTCTGCACAGTAGTTCCACAGATACCAGTTGCTAAGCCTTGATAGAGTTATTGTGAAAACAGTGATTGCTAAGACCACTGTGTGCTCTTGTGAATTTTTCTCCTTTCCTCTAGTGTTTTACAATCATGACACTGTTATATGCAAGTCAGGGGTGTGGGTTGTGCATGGGTTTGCCCTTGTAAAAAAAAAGTGACATGATACAATTGATCTATCTTCCTATACCTCTAACACTTGAGGGACAGCAGGACTTTGACAGCCTCCCACTTTAAAACTTTGCCATAGTACCATAGCACCAAAACTCCTCCTTACCCACAATGACTAAAAGAGCCCTCTCCAGACCTCTTTGGCCATGCAGTCCCATCTACTGGTGCTTTCTGGCTACAGTCTTTTTTTTAAATAATTGTGAAGGTTTTTTCCATGTTTTCCAATCAGTTTCAAGATAAGTACTCATTTTGTTAATCCCTTACATTTTTTTAGTTACTGAAACCAGAAAGTTTGAACTGAACTTGTGTGTATTGCTGTTTTCTGAGGATCCTGGTATCTCTAGAAAACAAAAAACTTACCTGTTTGCCTAAGATTACCATCTGTATTTTTGTGTGTGTGTGTGTGTGTGTGGGGGGGGGGGGGCAGGTGTGTCCCTGTGAACACTGTGCAGTCTTAAGACACTCAGTTATGCCTAGAAATTTAAAGACCTTCGCAAGCACATGAAGTTAGTAGCATGAGTTGCCTGCCACTCTATAGGAAAACTGTGTGCTAGTAATCATCCAAAAAATGTAATCTCTTAAGAGGGAAAGAGAGACAGAAATAATAACGGATATCTCTAATAACAAAAGAGATGCAGAAAAATGGTTAAGCCTTAAAAAATCAAATACCTCCTAAGAATGAAAGAGACCCACAAAAACAGGCAAGCCAAAAAAAAAGTACAATAGTGAAGGAGCAAACGGACAGAGAACAACTGGCCATAGTAAACTTGTCAGTTGTGTGAGGCCTGAGGGTATTTGTTCAAGTGAGGATTGCCTCATTTGTCTTCATCCCATGATGTGTGTCTAGAATCTACTGCATGCAATGGTTGCCTGTCCTGACCCTTTTAGATGAAGACGCTAAGATTTTATCTGTTATGATCAGCCAGGCATCTAAAGAAGTGAGCAAGCCTTCCACACCAGACACTAGTTTCCAGGCGGGTCTATAGCACTTTGTTGAAGTGACTAACCGTCAAATCCCTATTCATCAAACGTAATCCATTGAAAGCTAAATCCGTTCAATGTTAATTTACGCAAATTTTTTTCCCAGGGAAGAAAACTAGTTGGCTCTCATTGGGAATTTGCCCATTTCTCCACTATAGTGCTATCTTGGAGTTGGTTTATTTAGCTTGGGGGTGTGTGGGGGGGCACAGCCCCCCCCCCACCTGGGTGACTTTTAAATAATGTGATGGTCTCTAGGTTGACCCACTAGTTTTTTCCCTGGGAAAAAATTTGCTTAAATGAATGTTCAAGTTTAGTTTTCGATGGGTTAAGTTCAACAAATAGGGATTAGACAGTCGCTTTGATTAAGTGATATAGACCCTTCCAGGCACCAGCAATGGGGGTCTGTCCTTCTTAATGTTTGATGCATCATTCCATGCCTGTTATTTTACACACCTTTGACATAGCATTGTAGTTTTTCTTGTTTCATACTTGTAAATCCCTGGCTGTTGGTTTAGGGCAGTACTTGCCTGGATTTCAGTACAGGTGTATCCATTTCTGCTATCTGAAATAATTGAGAGCTTCTCACAAACATCTCATGACTGTACAAGAGTGGGAAACTGCTTCTGAAGATGTGACTAATTGTCATCCGTTTTGACTTCTGCTACTTTTGTCTAGAATGAGGAGAAGGCTGAAGAGGAAATGGCAATAAAGAAGGCAGCACTTTTGGAGAGGCAGCAGAAGCGTGCAGAGGAGGCCAAGAAGAGAAAGCAATGGCAAGAGGCAGAGAAAGAACAAAAAGAAGAGACCTCCCTTAGGTAATTAGAAAACTGTAATTTTCAGGTGTCTGACTTTGTTTTAATGAGAGGAAGGGGACTGATGTTGGCAGTTCTTGGGTTGTGGTGCATAATGTGTCTTTATAAGTAAGATAAACCGTTTTTAAGCTTTGTGGCATCTGATGCGTATTCTTGACCATGCACAATGTCTGTCTAACAGAAGGATAATAAACTTTTGTCATTTATGAATGTTGTCTTGTAGTGAACTGATAGTGTAGTGGTTTGTAATGATGTTGAACTGCAGAAATACACAGTCTTCAAAAGTAAGTTAAAGAAATAATTTCTAAGTTATAGGTCATTTGATTGGTTGTTAGCCATACATAGTCTAATGGTGGGATAACAAATAATGCTTGCTTGTGGTCTACAGGTGAATTTTGCATTAGGATGATGGTATGGAAGTGGTGAGAGTATGAGATGGATTGAAAAGTGTCACACCTGCAGTCAAGGAAAGTAAACTGTCTATATTTGCCTGTATCTCACTGTCCGATTAAGTTTGCATATTTGCAAGTTTTACTTGATGCACTGTTTAATGGAGAAGCAACATGATCTTGATTGACAAGTTCTAGTTTGTTACATAGACAATGACAAGTTATAGCTAAACATAAGCTAGAAGAATGTTTGACTCTGCTAATGTAATTTGGTGCACTTTTTAAGAAGGAAGTAACATTGCTTAATTGTTAAACAATCGAAAGCTTGTTATATGTTGTTGTGTATAGTTAAATTAATGCAGCCTCAGGTAAGGTGTGTGATTGAATTAAACAGTCTCCAGATACTGATATGCAGTGCCCTGTCATGCAGAAAACTGCTGTGAAGAAAATGAAAACACTGTCATCTGTGTTAACATGTCTGGAAGGAAATTTGTGTATATTCTCAGATTAACTTGTATTGTGTGCCAGCATGTCTAATTGTGAAATTTAAAATGATTAGTATTTCCCTATTTATGCACAGTATTTAAAGAATCTGTCAGTGTTTTGATACATTTCTAATTGCACATGTTTGTCAGGGAGATTATAAAGTACAAACTGGCTATGGAGAATCAGCTGAAAAGTATGTGATGTCATTAGCATGTTCCTGGTTGCTAGGTGATTATTTGTGTGATGCCCGTGCACTGGCCCAGCAATCAAGGAGCCTCAATCCTTACCACTAACACCAGTGAGGGGCGTCCATATAGGGAAAGGATAATAACCACTACCTTTCTTTCCACTCCACTAACTATCTTGATTATAGCAAGCTCAGATGTTCATAAGCCTAGTACTTATACAGCAGGAACTTCTTATTTTAACATTTGTTAATGTCTGTTATGTACTTCACAGATAAAGATTCTAGTTGTCTACTGATCTACTATGTTCTTCATCTGTAAATATGTTGTAAGTAATTGCTATGTAAATTGTTAATCGCTATGTAATCCAATGTAACTACTGTCTGTTTATTTTAACTGTGGAGCTTTTCTCCCCGGGCCTCCGCTGAAAATGGATCTATGCCTAGTCGGACACTCCCAGTCAACAAATATAAATAAATAAATAAAATACACAGAAAAGTACAATTTCCCTTAAGAGTACACAGAGATCACAGTCAGTCTGGGGCTGGTTTCTTCCTTTCTCTCCAGGTCCCCAATAAGATTCCCCACTGGCACAGCTATAGGGTCCACATCTCAGCCTAGTGGGCAAGCTAAAACCTCCAGCACCCTCTCTGTCCAACCAGTGCTTCGTATCCCTGCCCAAGTAGCTGACACACACACACACACACACACACACACACACACACACACACACACACACACACACACACACACACACTTTGAGATATGAGTTGTATACAACCACATAGACACTCCTGGGGAAGGCTGGCACAGGTTCTCCAGCTGTGCCCCTTTTACCCAGACTATACGGTAGTACCACTTGCCACAACCCACTAATATTTATCAACTAGCAAAAGGCCCTTATGAAAGGGTGTCCAGTTATACTGTGCAGTATTATTATCCAAATAGTAAGTGCAACTGAACAGTCAAGGCTTATTGGAGTGGCTTGGCCAGTATCTCTATATACATGCAGTGTACTCTAGAGCTTAAATTATCTCTACACAAAACAGCCACAGTTGAAAGGTATAAAATATTTAATAATAATTAATAAAAACACAAGCGATACTTATTACTACACAGTGCTAGTCAAGAGTTCAGAAATCACAGAGAGATACTTAAAATAACATAGTAGAAAAGTTCTGACATCAGTAGAGAAAAAAAATAATCTAATCTTCCTATTTCCACTCTATATCTAAGAGAAAAAAACAGTTCTAAAATAAACTTGCATATAGAGCAAGACAGTGCTGTTGAGTTGGATGTTCTCAAGACAAATGCTCTATGCCCTCATTCTTTCTGTCCTTAAATTGATAACACAGTACCACTGATTAATTTCAGATTAAATTGTTTCTTTCTGGTTCCCAGGCTAACCCTTTTGATCTTTCAGCTGATCAGGAAGCCAGAGCAATAAAAGAACTTATACATGTAAATTCTAACCATTAACTCTGGCCTCAAAACAATTGGCAGAATGCCTCCCTGTAGACACCTTGGCTCCAAGTTTTAGATCAAATAATTTTACGATGGTTGACTTATCAGCTTTCTTACAGCAGAGTGCACTGCTACATTTTTTTCAGTTCAACATCCAATAGGCTTTTCACATTTAAGAGAACAAGCCTGCTGCTTACATTAATATTTACAAATGACAGAATTATCTACAAAATTCTATCTAGCTAGGCTGGTAGCCTTCACCTAACTTCACACCTCCCCCGGAGAACTCAAGCTAGTTTTTCAAGTAACCCTTTAGAAACGTTGCTTGAGAGGGTAGGTCTGTCTGACTTTACCTTACCCCATTCCCTGACTTGAGAGCCTATCTGCACTGGCATTGCTAATCTCGCTGCGGTGCTGCACTGACATATCATATGCTTGCAACCGGCTCCATCTTAGCAACTTAGCATTTTGCTGGCTGGCTCTGTGTAGTCGTGTTAGGGGATTGGGTTCAGTAACTACAGTGAATTTTCTTCCATACAAATAAGGCTGAAGTTTCTGCAGTGCCTGCACTATGGCTAGGCATTCCTTTCGTACAGCTGCATAACATTCCTCCCTGGGTTGGAGCCTACAACTGAGATAAACCACTGGCTGCTCTTCTCCCTCTGAAGAAATCTGGCTAAGTACAGCCCCCACCCTATGGTTCGAAGCATCCACCTGCACAACAAATTCTTGGCTGTAATCTGGACTCGCAAACAAGTGGGTCCTCCCAAGGCTTCTTTAAGCTCCTGGAATGCCTGCTCACGTACTGTGGTCCAAACTACTTTATCTGGCATGTTTTTCCTCATCAGGTCTGTGAGGGGAGCAGCTATGGTATTATAACTGGGGAAGAACTGTCTGTAGTAGCCTGCTGTCCCTATGAATGCCTTCACCTGCTTTTTGGTAACAGGTGCAGGCCATGCCTGAATGGCTTCTACTTTGGCAGGTTCTGGCCTGATTTTACCACTTCCCACTGTCCCAGGTAGGAGACCTCTGCCATACCCACCTGACATTTGCTGGACTTAATGGTCAACCCTGCCCCCCTGTACTCTGCCCAGCACCTCCCTGACATGTTGACGTTGCTCTTGCCAGGAATGGCTGTAGATGGCAGTATCACCTAGGTAAGTAAGGGCAATCCCTTCTGCTAGGATATGATCTACCAGCCTCTGGAAAGTTGCTTGGGCATTTTTCATCCCAAAGGGCATCTTTGTGAACTCATACAAGCCAAAAGGAGTCACAAAGGGTGACTTCTCTCTACCACTGGGAGTCAAGGGCACCTGCCAGTAGCCCTTGGTAAGATCAGTGGTTGTAAGATACTTAGCTCCACCCAGCTGCTGTAGGGCCTCATCTGTCCTAGGCATGGGGTAAGCATCTGACTATTTAATTTCCTGTAGAACACACAACCTGGTGCTGCCATCCTCCTTTGGCACCAGCACCACTGGGGGGGCCCAGAGACTGTTGGACTCTTGAATTACCCCTAGTTCCAGCATTTCCTGTATCTCCTCCCTCAGAGTCTGTCTGACTCTCTGTCACCCTATAAGGGGCCTGCTTAATAGGCCTTTGGGGTCCTGTATCCACCTGGTGCTGCAGTGAACATGTCCCCCAACTCCTGTAACACTGCTCGGATTTCTCCAACCTAGGTAGGAGATAGCTGCTGGAACATTGCTACCCCTTCCACCGAGGTGTCAGTCTGAGCCTCACTGAGGAGATCAGTCACCAGATCCCCCTCAGACTCCTCCTGCAACCCACTACAAATACTCAGCACAAGGGTCTCCTATCATGGTGAGGTTTCATCATGTTAACATGGTACAATTTGTGCTCCTGCCTAGCATGTAGTTAACCATGTAGTTAACATCACTTACCACCTTGTAGAGTCCCTCCCAAGCTGCTTGCAGCTTGTTGTGTCTGACGGGAATGAGAACCATTACCTGCTGCCCTACAGCATACTCTCTAGCTCGAGCATTCCTGTCATACCATACCTTTTTCTGTTGTTGGGCTTCTGCCAGGTTCTCCTGGGCCAAGCCCATGAGTTTCCCTGAGCCTTGTCCTGAGGTTTAGGACTTATGCCACAACAGACTCATTGTGAGATTCAAGCTCACCTTCCCACTCATCTTGAATTAAATGTAGAGGTCCCCTCACCCTATACCCATACAGCAACTCAAAAGGTGAAAAACCTGTAGATTCATGGGGAACCTGCCTGTAAGCAAACAGATTGGGCAAATATTTGTCCCACTCCCTCTTAAACTGGTCTGCAAATGCCAGTAGCATAGACTTGATTGTAGAGTTTAACCTCTCAACAGGACCATTAGTCTGGCGATGGTACGGTTGGTCTTCAGGTGCTTCACCCCACAGTACTTCCACAGACAAGCCAGGAGGTCCGACAAGAAATTGGCATCTCTGTCAGTCAGTATTTCTTTTGGGAAACCTACCCTGCTGAAAATTTTCTAACAAAGCATTTGCTGCCTTTTCTACTTCAGTGGAGGACAGAGCCTCTGCATCAGGGTATCTTGTAGCATAATCTACTACCACTAGAATATACTTTTTCCCTGTGGAACTTGGGGTACTTAGAGGCCCCACAATATCCATAGCTGTCCTGTGAAATGGCTCCTCAGTCACAGGCAAAGGCATCTAAGGAGCTTTCACCTTGTCTCCTGCCTTAGCTAACTTTTGGCACTTCTCACAGGTGCTGCAGTGCCCCGTTACATCTCTGGAAATTCCAGGCCAATGAAAGTTCTGCATAATACATCTCTTTGTATGCTTTATGCCCATATGACCTACAAAGCGAATATCATGGGCTATGGCTTAGAAGCGCCAGATGGTAGGCTCTAGGCACTACCAACTGCTGTATTCTCTCACCTTCTAGCCCTCCCTCAGGGGTCCATTCTCTATACAGTAACCCTTTGTTCCAGCATACAAAATCCCCCTTCCCTTGAGAAATCAGGTGCCTCATTAGCTACCTGCTTCAAGCCTTGCAGTGTAGAGTGTAGGGTGTGAGAGGTGAGCCTGTCTCAACTCTCTCTTTGTAACCCTTCCCAGCTCCCCTTCCACAGGAAGTCTGGCATCCTCTGACAGTAATGCCTCACTGTCAGCCTGGCTACTACTACTCACCTCTGCATTTGCAGTCACTCTGTCCAAGGGAACATCAGTACCCACAAGCAGCTGTGACTCATCTTCAGTCTCACTGCTACAGCATAGCTTCCACCTTGAAGTAACCACCTCACCAGTCCTGGCTGCAAGTATGTGGTCTGTCTGGGTCTCCCCCAGGCTACCAGACCCACATGCTTGTCTCCAAGCCTGACTGCATGTAACTGCATGAGCGCATGGTACTGCATTATCAAAATCATTCCCTCTCAGGACATCTGCAGGAATATCCTCAAATACACCTACTTGCTGGTTTCCTTTTCCACCCTCCCAGTCGAGGTAAACCCTAGCCAAAGGTATTTGGAATGGGATCCCTCCTAAAGCTCTGACTGTAGTAGACTGCCCAGGCAAGTAGTGCTCCTCTGTAACCATTGCAGGCTTTGCAATAGTTATGTCCATAGCTGTGTGTCTTAGCAATGGCCTCTTTGCCATTCACTACAATAGGATAATAACCTCTTGTGGTAGTTTGATACCCTTGTCTGCAGACAACCTACTGTTGGCATTTTGTCCTTCCCATTTACTGGCTGTCACCTTTGGTTCCCCACCTTGCCTCCGTGGACATATCTATGCCACACATCTCCACTGGTTGCATTCAAAACATTTAACCCTAGGTCCTGGACGTGTACCTGGACTAGTGGATTCCACTGATACTGGCAGATTCTGTTGGGGCAGTCTGGGCTGAACACCGTGGGTTCCTTTAGACCCATGAGCAGTATACCAGGTCCTCATGTCCTCAGGTAAGGTGCTAAGGGCTTGTTCCCTCAACAAAAGGTCTGCCAGCCCTTCAAAAGTGGTGACCTGACATTGTCACCCAGCTATGAAAATAAGTGCTCAGTTCAGAAACATATTCACACACACTTTCATCTGCCTTGCATCTATGCTCACAAAACTTTTTCCTATAAGTTTCAGGTGTTAGCTTAAAAAATACTAACAAACAGTTCTTAAAGAGTAGTATAATTAAAACAGTCAACGTCAGACATTTTAGACAACAGAGTTACAGCTTTACCATGGAGTAAGGGGGTCAGGAACCATACCCAGAGTGTTTGGTCATCATCATACTGTTTACATACCCTCTCAAATGTATGAATGAAACTATCAAAATTATCCCCCTCTGTAAACTGCTGAAGAAATTTACTGACCTTTTGTACTTCTGGGGTCAGGTTACTCCCTTCCCCATTACCTCCATGACTTTGGCGAAGAGTCAGCATCTCCTTTTCATGCTGCCTCTGCCTTTCCTTTTCCTCAGCTTCCAGGTGTGGCAGTTTTTCCTTCCCCTCACCCTACAAACATCACAGATGTTCTTCGTTCCCCATTGCTGCAGTCCTTACTATTGGGTATAGTCCGCGTCCAGTCGGCCCGAATACCAGAGTATAAGGCTGACGTCGGTCAGGGCGCATTAGACTGACGTCAGTACGTCAGGGTACTAATGCGCATGACCGACGTCATATCCTCAGTCTTTTTTGCTGCATGGTCCGATGCAGAAGCAGTTTTGCGAGTGCAGGTTGGCGTTCTGAAATATTTCCGAAACCGGAGTTTCAGACCGAAACAGAGTTGGCTAAGTACCCGTTGGGAACATTTTGGTTTTTCTTGCCTCAGTATTTAACCGGATGTCAGAAAAAGTGAATAACTGTATTTCTTGTGGGAAACAGATACCTCATAGGGATTACCATACCTTGTGTATACCTTGTTTAGGGCCTGAGCACGGCGTTGTTGGTTGCGCTCTTGTGCTAGGTTTAACAAACGCACTATTAAGAGGAGGTTAGACTGTGCCAGGTTAGTGTTTGGGAAGCGTTGCAATTATAAAATGCCGTCGGATGCTCCGTCGCCTGCTTCGTCAAGAAGCGCAAGGACAAAACAGCGAAGCCTAGGGTTGATGAACCGGCAGTCCCGGACGTCGGTTCTTTAGAAGGCTCAGTGGAGCCAGAGGTTTTGCCAGGAGTTTCCATGGAGTCTCAGGCAGAAACTTTACTGTTACAGGATGTGCCTTCTCAGGAGGTAGGCCAGGCTGAGGGGCTTCTCAGGTAACTGTTCTTCCCTCTCTTCCCAAGGTAGTTAGAGCCTCTCCTTCTGTTGCCAAAACTTCTTTGAGAGGTAGGCCTAGTTCAGCTTCAGTGGGGGCTTCTCCTAGCATTTCGGGTTCTGTACCTAAGAAACATATGCTTAAAATGGCAGAAGATTTGATTACTATGATTAGAGGTTCTATGCCCCCGCCTGATAAGAGGCCTAGGGTGGAACCGGAGTTTGATAGTTTTGAACAGTGTTCAGAGGCTTCAGAGTCTTCTGCAGAAGACTTGCAGGAGTATCCTACTTATTCTGATTCTGATGTGGATGATTCCACTCCTACAGCTTCTCCTCCTGAGGATTTCTCATTTTCAGAGACTCTGCATTCCATGAGGGAGCACTTTAAATGGGAAGGCCAGGATTACTCTGATTCCAGGAAAAGGCTTAGGGAATTCTTGTTTTTACCCCAGCATAGGCCCTTAGCTATTCCCCCTGTGTTGAATGTGGTGGAAGATGTTTTTGCAGAGGCTTCCTTGAACCCTGACTCTTTGCCTCCTGCTCCTGTTAAACCTGATAGGTATTATAGGGTGCCCGAAGCTCATAAGTATTTGTTTAAGAGTCCTAGGGCGGACCCAGAAACTATTTCTCAAGGGCCTAAAGGTGTTAAGGCTTCTGTGGTTAAAAATCCTGTTCCCACTGATAGAGGCAAGGGCTTTGGATAGGTGGGGAAAGAAAGTGTATACTTCTTCCACTCTAGCCATGAGAGCGTTGAATTGTCAGTTTCACATGCTAAAATATCAGAATTATCTCCTTTCACAATTAAAATCTAAGGTGGATGCTTTGGCGGAAGGTATTGAGTGTAAAGAGTTGCTGGATTTGGTTCATGTGTCTGAACAAGTGGGTAAGCATTCTTTGCAATGTGGTTTTGATGCTGTACAGGCCTCCTCGAGGGTGGCTGCTACTAGTTCTGTTCTTCGCAGGCATGCCTGGTTGAAGGATCAGAATTTAGCTGAGCATGTTAAGACAAGGATTTTGGATGCTCCTTTACAGTCTGATGTGTTGTTTGGATTGCCTGTGGAAGCAGTTTTGAAGAAAATGGAGGACAAAGCTAAGTCTATGCAAACTGTTAAAGATTTTTTGCAGGTGCAGCCACCGAAGTTTAGTAGAAATTGGCCTGCTAAAGGGTGGACATATCCTGCTTATGATTCCCAGTCTAGGGGTAGGTCTAGACGTGGTAGGGGCAGGGCTCAAGGTTCTTTTAGGCCTAGAACATGGAGTTCACCTGCTCAGACTTCTGGTGAGGGCAGGGGTCAGTCCTTTCGTAAACAGACCCAATGACCTGTCTTTTCAGCTGCCAGTAGATTCTCGTCTGGCAGCTCCTTTGGGAGGAAGACTGTCTCTTTTCAAAGAAAATTGGGATTTAATTACTCAAGACAAATGGGTGTTGGATATCATTCACCACGGTTACAGATTTTATTTCCATACAATGCCCCTTTCAAAGGCATGCCAGACGTTCCTCCTCCACAAAGAAAGGAGGCTCACAAGCAAGTTTCTCAGTTACTCCAGATGGGGGCCATTCAGCCAGTTCCTGTATCAGAAAGGGGCCTAGGATTTTATTCTCGCCTGTTCCTAGTACCAAAGAAGGGGAACACGTGGAGACCAATTTTGGATTTATCTCTCCTCAACACTTTTCTGGACATTCCCAAGTTCAAGATGTTGACGTTACAACAGCTTTTACCTCTGCTGGGCAAAGATCACTGGATGGTAACTTTAGATCTCAAGGAAGCTTACCTTCATGTGCCTATAAGGCTAAGTTGCAGGAAGTATCTGCGGTTTCGAGCTGGAAATTCTCATTATCAGTTCTCTGCATTGCCCTTTGGCTTATCTACTGCGCCCAGAGTATTCACAAAGGTTCTGGCTCCAGTGATAGCTTACTTCAGGCTTCAAGGAATTCAAATCTATCCTTACTTGGACGACTGCCTGATTCTGGCTCAAGAAAAGGAAGACCTTCTACAGCATCTGGAATATGTTATAGCAGTGCTAAGATGCCTAGGGTATTCTGTGAACGAAATAAAGTCCAGTCTAGTACCCTCTCAAGACATGTGCTTTCTGGGTGTGAGACTGAATACAGCAGCCCAGATGGCCTTTTTAACCCCGGACAAGCAAAAGAGTCTGTCACTTTACTTCCATCAACTATCTCATCAGTCCGTGCTGACTGCAAGGACAGTCCTTCAAGCATTAGGGTTCATGGCATCTTGTATTCTGGTGCTTCCCAATGCCAAACTGCATATGAGGAAGCTACAATGGTATCTCAAAATGTATGGACACAGCACTGCCAGGATTTGGACACTGTCATTCAAATAATACCTTGCCTTCAAAAAGAATTTTTGTGGTGGGCTCAGGAATGTCACCTAAACAAGGGACTCTCTGTGACCCGGCCAGAGGCGAGTCAGATTTTAACGACAGATGCCTCGGACATTGCTTGGGGAGCTCATCTAAATGGAAAGTGGATACAAGACAAGTGGCCTGCCAGACTACAGCATCTACATATCAACATGAAGGAGATGTTAGCAGTCCAGTTTGCATTAATGGCTTTCAAGGAGTTACTTCTTCCAGGGCAGGTGTTGATTCTAACAGACAACACAACTGTCATGTGGTACATCAACAAGCAAGGGGAACACATTCTTATCCTCTATGCAGGCAAGCAATGATTTTATGGGAGACTGCGCTAAGCTTGCAACTAACTCTTCAGGCAAGGTTTCTGCCGGAGCACAGAACTCCTTAGCAGATGTGTTAAGCAGACAAATCATGGATCCCCACGAGTGGAAACTGGATCTTCATGTATTTCAAAATTGACAGTGTCATGGGGAACTCCAGACATAGATCTGTTCGCTTCTCCACTAAACCACCAGCTGCCACAGTATTGCACAAAGGGGTTTCATCACACAGCTTGGAAAGTGGATGCTCTGTCTTTCAGTTGGAAAAACCTTCATGTGTATGCCTTTCCTCCTCTGCCTCTTCTTCCAAAGGTACTATTAAAGGTCAGACAAGACAGGCCAAGGATGATTTTGATAGCTCCAGATTGGCCTCGGCAACACTGGTACCCACTACTACGGAGTCTGGTAAAGAAGCCTCCATGGCCTTTACCTCTGATTCCTCATCTGTTATCTCAGAAGGATGGTCATCTGCTCAATGTCAAGCTTCACTCACTTCATCTAACAGCCTGGCATATTCTGTGTTGAAACACAGCAGGTCTCAACTTCCTCAACAAGTTTTAAATGTGATTATGGAAGCTAGAAGACCTAGTACAAGGAAAGTGTACGCAGAAAAATGGAAGAGATTTTTATTTTGGAGTACAGCAAAGAATTTGCAGGTTTCTGAGCCTAATTTGAGTGTGGCTCTTCAATATCTTACTGAGTTATTGGACAAAGGTTTGTCCTTCTATTCCATTAAGATTCATGCTGCAGCAATTTCAGCTCACTATGATTGTGACCCACCATTGTTTTCGCATCCTTTGTTCAAGCAGTTTCTTAGAGGGGCAAAGAATATAAGACCCCACGTAGAGCTCCTACTCCTGCTTGGGATCTCAATTTTGTGTTGGAAAAACTTACTCTACAACCTTTTGAGCCTGCGGCTACTGCTGAATTGAAATACTTGTCATGGAAGACTGCTTTTCTGTTGGCTATTACTTCTGCAAGAAGGGTGTCTGAGTTGCAGGCCCTTATGGCAGTAGAGCCATTTTGATTTTCCATAAGGATAGGGTATCATTACGCACTAATCCTTCCTTTATGCCTAAGGTGGTTTCTAGTGTGGCTTTAAACCAAACTATTCATTTGCCTACTTTTTATGCAGACCCCCAAAATAAAGGGAAAAAGATTTTGCACACTTTAGATGTACACAGGCAATTGCGTTATTATTTAAGCAGGATTAAGGATTTCAGGCAGTCTCAGCAGTTGTTTGTTTCTTTTGCTTTGAGTTCACAGGGCAAGCCTGTGTCAAAACAAACTATTTCTAGGTGGATTGGCTTTTGCATTGCATTTTGTTATTCCCATCATGGCAAGGAGATTCCAGCTGGGATTAGGCCTCATTCCACTAGGGCTACTGCCACTTCAACAGCATTTCTAAGGGGGGTGGCAACTAAGGATATTTTGGAAGCAGCTACTTGGAGTTCAGTGCATACTTTCTCTAAGCATTATCACCTTCCTATCTACTCTAAGTCTAGGGCTGGTTTTGCCACGGCTGTTTTGCAAGGCATGTTGTCAGCTCCTGCTTCTTTATGATTTGCCAGCCTCCCTTACCTCTGCTTTGGGATTCTACCCAATAGTAAGGACTGCAGCAATGAGAGACGAAGAACATAGTACAGTTTTGTACCTACCATAAATGTAGATGTTCGAGGATCCCCATTGCTGCAGTCCAATTTACCCTCCCTCCTTCCCCTCTGTGTTTAGGGGTGGTTGTGTAGGTGAGGTTACATGCTTATATTTTTGTATATATTCTTGTATATATTGTACATATTTTTGGTGCAGGTATTTTGGGCCTTGTCTTTTTAGGGTCTTCTGACATCTGGGGCAAGAAAAGACTGAGGATATGACGTCGGTCATGCGCATTAGTACCCTGACGTACTGACGTCAGTCTAATGCGCCCTGACCGACGTCAGCCTTATACTCTGGTATTCGGGCCGACTGGACGCGGACTATACCCAATAGTAAGGACTGCAGCAATGGGGATCCTCGAACATCTACATTTATGGTAGGTACAAAACTGTACTTTTCTCCTTGTCCTCACTCTCTAGACACCTCAGTCTGTCTGTTGCTTCTATTTCCACACGTTTGGCCTCCAACTCAAGTTTCTTTAGCTCCAGATGGATTTTTAAGTCCTCTGTAGAAACGTTGAGCTATCCATTTTACGAGTGTGGTACATCTCCACTGCCAGTCTGATCGTCGTCCTGGTGACTAAAGCTGCAGTCACGTCTGCCTTAGTCAGGTTTCCATGCACCAGACCCCTAGCCTGGCACATCTCAGTTCGCTGGCTCCTTGTCAGCTATTCCGTACTCCTCTGCTGACATGCTGCCTGCTCTCCCTGACTAACTAAGCTAACAAAAGAAATAAAACAATTGTGATATGAACTCTTAAGTATTCACTGTGTGGCTGATTTAGAGTACAAAAACACCTTCTGTGATCACTGTACACAAGCTACAGGAATTCACACTACCCACACTACTGCAAGCCATTTAGTATTTGCCAAAAAATTAATATGTGGTGTGGATATCCCACCACTGCCAAACAATTAATATGTGACGCCCGTGCACTGATCCAGCAATTAAGGAGCCTCAATCCTCGCCACTAACACCAGTGAGGGGCGTCCATATAGGGAAAGGATAATAAATACACACACAATAAAGTACAATTTCCCATAAGAGCACACAGAGATCACAGTCAGTCTGGAGTTGGTTTCTCCCTTTCTCTCCGGGTCCCCAATAAGACTCCACACTAGCACAGCTATAGGGTCCAGATCTCTGCCAAGTGGGCAAGCTAAAACCTCCAGCACCCTGTCCAGCCAGTGCATCGTGTCCCTGCCCAAGTAGCTCACACACACACACACACACACACACACACACACACACACACACACACACACACACACACACACACACACACACACACACACACGCGCACACACTTTGAGGTAAGAGTTATATACAACCACACAGACACTCCTGGGGAAGGCTGGCACAGGTTCTTCAGCTGTGCCCCTTTTACCTAGACTATACGGTAGTATCACTTGCCACCACCAACTAATATTTATCAGCTACCAAAAGGCCCTTATAAAAGGGTGTCCAATTATACTGTGCAATATTATTATCCAAATGGTAAGTGCAACCGAACAGTCAAGGCTTACTGGAGGGCTTGGCCAGTATCACTATATACATGCAATGTACTCTAGAGCTTAAATTATCTCTACACAAAACAGCCACAGTTGAAAGGCTTAAAAATATGTAATAATAAATAATAAAAACACAAGACAATACTTCATACTACACAGTGCTAGTCAACAGTTCAGAGATCACAGAGAAATACTTAAAATAATGCAGTAGAAAAGTTCTGACATCAGTACAGAAAAAAAACTAATCTAATCTTCCTATTTCATAGCTATATCTAAGAGAAAACACAGTTCTAAAATAAACTTACATATAGAGCAAGATAGTACTGGTGAACTGGATGTTCTCGAGACAATGCTCATTTGCCCTCATTCTTTCTGTCCTTAAATTGATAACACAGTACCACTGATTCATTTCAGATTACATCATTTCTTTCTGGTTCCCAGGCTAACAGAAACTCTGAGGTTAATAACCCTTTTGATCTTGCAGCTGGTCAGGAAGCCAGAGCAATAAAATAAATTATACATGTAAAGTCTATCCATTAACTCTGGCCTCAAAACAGTAGGCAGAATGCCTCCCTCTAGACATCTCAGCTCAGATTTTTAGATCAATGAATTTCACAATCCTTGACTTATCAGCTTTCTTACAGCAGCGTGCACTGTTACATTTTTTTTCAGTTCAACATCCAATACAGTCATTTCACATTTAAGAGAACAAGCCTGTGGCTTACATTAATATTTACAAATGACAGAAATGTCTACAAAATTCTGTCTAGCTAGGCTGGCAGCCTTCACCTAACTTCACAATTTGAACAGCTGATTGACAGGAAAAAGAACTTTATCAAACAGCTGACTGTTATTTTTTTTAAATAAGACAGTTGAGAGTGTTAACCTGCACTATATAAAAGAGATTGCTGAAGTCCGTTGCCAGGCAGTTTGTGAAGAGCAGCAGTTAGTGAAGAGTTGTAGTCAGTTGCAGTTTTATGCACAAAATACCCGGAACTCACCAAAAAAACTGTAATCCTGCCTTTTGCCTTGCTGTTACGTTTCAGATTAGATGTGGGATGGTATTCTCTAGTTAGATTAGGAAAGTTTATTTATGTAGATATGTTTTTCTAAGATGATGGACTTCTATCCCACAGTTTAATTTTATATTTCTGGTAATTGAATTCTAGTGTTTATTGAACTATGTCCTTCTGTTCACATGTTGCATTATTCTGTACTTTTGGGTCACCTCCTCTTGCTACCTGAATGTCCTGCCAGTCTTCAAAAGTTTGTAGTAAATGCAAGGTGTGCAGGACGTCTGACGTGGCTAGATGAGCATGGGCCATAAAGGTGATGTCTGCACACACCAGACCTGAGAAATTCTCTGCTGCCAGTCGAACATCAGCTGTTCCTGCCATACCCACCATTGGATCTAGGATCTTTGAGATGGGTACCCCATTGGGGACCCTTTGTTTTTGAGTCATTGCATGCTAGTGTTTGTTCGTGTCATCCAGAAAGGTTAAGTGCAAGTGTGGCCGTCAGATTCCCTGTAAGGATGCCCACGAGCTCTGTTTCTCTTGTTTAGGACTGTCCCACGACCATAAGGCCTGCCCCATTTGCCAGGCCTTCATCCCGAAAACTCTGTGTAGCAGACTCCATGCATTAAGTATATACCTGGAGAATCAACGTCTCAAGTATTTAGCGTTAGGTGTGGAGGGGACATCCAATCTGCCCGCCGAGCTGCCTAAGAAATAGGTCAAGACTCTAAGGTCTGTAACCATAGCTGTGCCTCCGCCTCCTGACATTCATCCTGTGGCCTACATCTGCTTGGAGGAGCAATCAGTTACTGCCGATACATACAGCGAATACCAGCATGGAAGCTGCAGAAACCTGTGTGGAAGGCACTTCCTCTGATGACCTGCAGGTGTCAGTTTCCTACGCGAGGGGGAACCCAGGCTTGCATCGGCTAACCAGGTGGATCCCTTCACTACCATGCTGTTGTCTGACCCCAGGCCTAATCCATTCAGACGCATGCTAGGCCTTCCTTAAAGAAGAAAGAAAAGGGTAAGTATACGTGTCTAATGTGGAAAGTCAACCAGACTGGCAGGCTTTCTCGCAAAGCCTTTTTAATGCATTTGTGACTTTGAGATCTGCTGTTTCAATAGCTTCACCAGTCCCTCCCCCTGTGTTGAGTCCTAGCCCCCAAGCCTTCAACTCTTCTCAGGTGGAAGAGAAGGAATCCTCTGAGTTCTTCTCAGAGAAATCACTCTCCTATATTTCTCAACTCTCCTCCCCTCTTGCTGTACCTCCCCAGAGGAAGATTCCCCAGCAGGAGATCTCACTTTTGGGGAAACCATAGCTAATATGAGGGAACACTTTAAATGGGATTCATCTGAGATGACAGAGGTACAGAAAAGGTACTGTGAACTCCTCCAGATGGATTTCCCCTGCTTCTTCAGCTATCCCCCCCCCCCAGTACTGCCAGCATTCCTTAATGCTTTCAGTGCAGCTTCCTTGAACCCAGACACACAGCCCCCTGCACCCGCCAGGCCTGGTAGGTTCTATAAAGTTCCTGAGACAGATGAATTTCTAGTGAAATATCTTGCAACTTACACAGATACAATCTCAGTCTCTACAGACAAGGCATCCAAGCTCCTTCCTTCTTCCCTCCTCCCTATGGACAGAGACAGCAAGGCTGTGGAACGTTTGGCCAAAAAGGGCTACACATCCTCTACCCTGGCTTTCAGGGCAGTCAGTTATCAGACACATGTCCAAAGATGCCCTTGCTCTTCTGGAAAAAAAAATGGGTCTATATTAAATAAGCGAGCGCTTATTCATCGACCCTAGTTCATCGAACGCTGAAAATGCCGAACACTCAGAACAGCGATTTTTTTACCAGGGGAAAAAAATTGCTGTTCCACAAAAAAACCCCCCAAAAAAACAAAAAAATTTAAAACAATATTTAATGTGGGGGGCCTTGCCCCCACACCCCCCGATGTGGGGGGCTGTGCCACCTACTTAAATATACCAACTCCGAGATCGCACCACAGTGGAGGAAACTGCAAACTCACGAATCCAGCCCAGCGATTTTTTTTCCCTGAGAAAAAAATTTGCTGTTCTGGGTGTTCAGGATTTTCAGCATTTGCTGAAATAGGGTCAATGAATCAGCGTTCACTTTTTTAAGCATTCACTGATTCAATATAGACCCAAAAAAAAATCACTAAATAGTTGTCTGACATCCCTGATTCCCTAGCCAAAGCTCAACTGTCCAGCCTTTTCTCCTTGACCTCTCAGGTCACTAGACACTTCACTAGGTGCAGCTATGATGCTGCTGAGGCTTCTGCTAGATGTGCTACATCAGCTTCTGTCCTCGGAAGATATTCATGGCTAAGACTTCAGCCATTATCTGATGACATCAAAGTAAAGCTTTTCATTGCCCCTTTAGACAACTCAGCTCTGTTTTGCTCCAAGGTTGCAGAGCTATTTAAGACTGCAACAAAAGGGGAAGGAGCTACAAGATCTAAAACACTTATTTGTCTCTCCTGCCCCAAGTTTCATAGAAACAACCCATCTAAAACACAATTTATTAGGAAGTACTCTGCTCCCGCTCCCCCATCCAGACCAAGGAAAGCTACCAAGAAGCAATCCACTCCTGCCAGACCTACACAACTACCAGCAAATAAAGCCTCGGTTTCAAGACAGGGCAGGTAGCCTGTGACTACCTGCCATTCTTGAAGCCCCCCTCCCTCCGTCCCACTATCATCAAGCTCTCTCACTGTCTGCAGGTGTGGAGAGAGATCACTACAAACAGGTGGGTCTTATCCATAATAGAAAATGGGTACTTTAACGACATGGATCACACCTCCAGCTGGAAAGGGTATCCCTCAGCCACCCACAAAGAGCAACTCCCTCTCCTTCAAACAGTTCTGGGCAACCTCACGGCCTGGGGCACCATCCAGCCTTTTTCACAGACAGAAAGGGGAAAAGGCTTCTATTCCAGGCTTTTTCTATTCCCAAGGAAAGATGGACCCTGGAGATCAATCCTGGACCTCTCCCACCTACGTCTTTTCCTGCAAGTGCCCACCTTCCGAATGCTCACCTTGCAAACTCTCTTCCCTTTGATCTTGCCTCAGGGATTCATGGCCACCTTGGACATCGAGGATGCCTACCTTCACATACCCATAAGGCCCAGTTTCAGAAGATACCGAAGTTTCTCTGAGGCCTCTTCTCACTATCATATCAATTCTCGGCCTTGCCCTTTGGTCTCTCTACAGCACCAAGGGTCTTCACCAAGTATTTGGCACTAGTGATAGCCTACTGCAGGACTCAAGGGGATCCAGTTTTTCCCTTACCTAGAAAACCTGCTCATCCAGTTGGATTGCAGTGATTCCCTCCTGCTCCACTTGCAGAAAACCCGCTCCCTCCTGCAGGTACTGGGTTTCTAGATCAATTATCCCAAGTCCAAACTAACCCCCACTCAGGATCTAGTCTTCCTAGGGTGCAAGATTCAGACAAATACCATGAAGGCATTCCCACCACCCCAAAAGGTGGGAAACTTAACACAGTACCTGCTGTTGTTAATTCAGACCAAAGAAAGACTTCCAGGCAAGGCAGTACCCCAGACTCCTGGGTCACATGGCTTCCACTATTCCAATGCTACAATTGGCGAGGCTCCACATGAGGAAGCATCAGTGGTACCTGAGATCCATTTGGACTCAGCACACTCATCCTCTGGAGTACAAAATCCCCCTATTACCCTGCCTCAAGAAAGAGCTTCAGTGGTGGCTAATTCAGGTGAAGCACAACCCGGGCCTACCTCTTCAACCCCCCCCCCCGCTAATGCAGGAAATGTACACAGATGCCTCAGACAAGGGGTGAGAAGCAACTTTGGGCTCCCCCTAAAAGTCCAGGGTGCCTGAACAGACTCCCACAAACAGGAGCACATCAATGTAAGAGAGAGGAGAGCAATTCTCCTAGCCTTGAAGGCTTTTCTTCCCAGATTGAAACAAGGTCCTCTAAAACTATTCACAGACAATACTGCAGTTCTTTGTTATGTCAACAAACTGGGGGGAACAAAATCTTACTTGCTATGCAGACTAGCTCTTCTAGTGTGGGAGCTGGCCACGAAACAGGGAGTAACCCTTCAGGCAGTTTACATCCCTTCAGAAAAGAACTCTCAGGCAGACACCTTAAGCAAGTCTGTGTAACAGTCACATGACTGGATGCTCCACAGGGATGTTTTCCTGGATCTAGTCCACAGATGGGGTACACCTCAAATAGGTCTGTTTGTCTCCCCTATGAACAGGCAACTTCCTTCCTTCTGCACCAGACTGCCCAACCCTCTCGCAAGGGCAATGTTTTTTTTTGAGTTTCTTGGAAGGGGATGTTTCTCTTTGCATTCCACCCCTTCCCTCTTATTCAGGAAGTCCTACTGAAGATTCAGCAGGGCAGACCAAAAATCTTGCTGGTGACCCCCTTTTGGCCAAGACAGCACTGGTTCCTCCTCCTCCTGCATTTAGCCAAGGGCAATCACCACAAGTTACCGCATAGAGTGGACCTTATACAGGACAAGGGATTTCTAATCCATTCACACTGGCAATCTCTACACCTCACCCTGTGTGTGATAGAATTTTGATCCCTTACAGACACCTATATAATGAGGATGTGCTCACAGTCCTGCAGGAGGCCAAGAAAGCTAATACAAGGAAATCTTATATATCCAGGTGGAAAAGACTCTCCATATGGTGTCTCCAGAGACAGTTGGACCCATTGCACCATGAGGTCCCTTTAGTGCTGTCCTGTTACTTTGATCAGGGGTTCCCATCCCCCTCCTGATAAGAGGCCTAGGCAAGAGATAGAATATGAATCTTCAGATCACGTTTCCATTTCCTCTGATTCCTCTTCTGAACTGGAATATTCCCTTCCTCCCTATGAGGATTCTGATGCTGAAGAATCTATCCCTTCAGCCTCTCCTCATGATGATTATTCTTTTGGGGAGACCCTGCATACTATGAGGGAGCATTTCCACTGGGAGAGCCAAGATTACTCAGAATCCAAGAAAAGGCTCAGAGACTTCCTTTTATTGCCTCAGCACAGACCCCTTGCTATTCCTCCTGTTTTAGACATTGTAGATGATGTTTTTTTCAGAGTCCGGTCTGTCTCCTGACTCCTTACCACCACCTCCTGTTAAGCCAGACAGATACTACAGGGTTCCTGATTCACATAAATTTCTTTACAAAAACCCTGCTGCTGACCCAGAAACTATTTCTCAGGGTCCCAAGGGGGGTCAAGGCTTCCACTGCAAAAAACCCTATCCCCTCTGATAGGGATTCAAGGGCCCTGGACAGATGGGGGAAAAGATTTATACTTCTGCTACCTTGGCTGTAAGAGCTTTAAATTGTCAGTTTCATATGCTTAAATATCAGCAATATCTTATATCACTGCTTAAACAAAAAATGTTGACAAATTCAGAATATGCAGAAAACAAAGAAATGCAGGATTTATTGCATGCAGCTGAACAAGTGGGAAAGCATACTTTGCAATGTGGTTTTGATTCTCTAGAGGCCTCCTGCAGGGCTGCAGTTACAGGTTCTGTCATTAGGAGGCATGTGTGGTTAAACGAACAGAAGCTACCCGATCATGTTAAAGCAAAACTGTTAGATGCTCCATTACAACATGATACCTTGTTTGGTGTTAAAGCAGAGGAGGTGTTGAAGAAAATGGAGGGCAAAGCTAAGTCTATGCAAACAGTGAAGGATTTCTTACAGGTGCAGCCTCCCAAATTTAGCAGGAACTGGCCTACAAAGAATTGGTCCTTTCCAGTGTCAGACAGGCCACAAAGAGGCAGATACAGACGCCCCAGAGGCATATTACAGCCCCAAGGCTCATACAGGCCTAAACAATGTGGTGCTTCTTCCTCCAAAAGCAGAGTGGAAAAATCACAGCCATACAGGAAACAGTCTCAATGACTTTCCCCTGCCAGCACCAAGCACTTATCTTCTGGCAGCTACTTTTGGGGGAAAATTAGCACTTTTTTCACAAAATTGGCACATGATCACCCAGGACAAATGGGTCTTAAATATCGTATCTCAGGGCTACACGTTCCACTTTCACACCCAGCCAAGGCCAAACAGTATGCCAGACATGCCACGCAATCAATGGGCAGAGGCACAAAAACAAGTTTCATCTCTCATGGACATGACAGCCATTCAGCAAGTACCACAGCAAGAGCAGGGACAAGGATTTTACTCAAGGCTATTCTTGGTACCCAGAAAGGACAAAACCTGGAGACCAATACTGGACCTGTCTATCCTAAACACATTCCTGGATATTCCAAAATTCAAAATGTTAACTCTGCAGCAGCTTCTGCCCATGCTGAGCAAGAAGGCTTGGCTTGTGACTTTAGACCTAAAAGAGGCATACATTCATGTCCCAATCAGACAATCATGCAGAAGGTACCTCAGATTTATAGCTGGCGCTCAATGTACTACCAATTCTCTGCACTGCCCTTTGGCTTATCTACTGCACCCAGGGTCTTCACAAAATGCCTGGCACCAGTAATTGCATTTTGCAGACAAAGAGGAATATAAATATATCCTTACTTGGGCGACTGCCTTATTCAAGCAGAGAACAAAGACATTCTACTACGGCATCTGGCATTTGTAAAAAGATTACTGACAGGTCTAGGGTACACAGTAAACGAAAAGAAATCAAAACTCGTACCCTCTCAAGAGATAATATTCCTGGATGCAAGCTTAAATACAACTGCCCATATGGCTTATCTCATGCCAGACAAACAGACAACTGACTACTTATTTCAAAATGTTGGCAACAAAGACCCAGTTATCTGCAAGAAAAATTCTGCAGGCTTTGGGCTTCATGGCGTCCTGCATACTGCTAATTCCATATGCAAGACTGTATATGAGGAAACTTCAATGGTATCTAAAAAGTGTTTGGACTCAACATTGCCACAGCCTGGAAACAATAATTAATAATAATTACCCTCATTCCCTGCCTGTAACAGGAGTTTTGATGGTGGGAAAAAGCCTGTCACCTCAACACGGGACAGCCATTCACCTTACGCATAGCCAGGCAGACATTGACAACAGATGCATCAGATTATGCCTGGGGGGCCCATATGGCAGGAAGATGTATTCAGGGCACATGGTCTGCAAGTCAAATGCATCTACATATCAATCAAAAAGAGATGCTAGCTGTTCAGAATGCCCTGACAGCCTTCAAGGATCTACTTCATCCAGGACAACTACTGATAAAGACGGACAATACTACAGTCATGTGATACGTAAACAAGCAGGGAGGCATGCATTCCTACCACCTCTGCAGACTAGCCATGAACTTGTGGGACACAGCACTGACTTGCCAAGTACATCTGCAAGCACAATTTCTGCCAGGAAAGATAAATACTCTGGCAGACAAACTAAGCAGAAACCTAATGGATCCCCATGAATGGAAATTGGATCCACAAGTCTTCAGAATGATAACAAGGAACTGGGAATGCCCGGACATAGACCTATTTGCCTCCCCTCACAACTGCCAACTACAGAGATTTTGCACAAGGGCTTATCACAAGCAAGCATGGAAAGTGGATGCCCTTTCTTTCAGCTGGAAAAACCTAACAGTATATGCCTTTCCTCCTTTGCCTCTCCTCCCCAAGGTCAGACAAGAGAAGCCAAAAATGATACTGATTGCCCCAGACTGGCTCCGCCAGCACTGGTACCCAATCCTAACGAGCTTGTCTCAATGCCCAGCTTGGACATTACCTCAAATTCCTCACTTATTGACCCAACAAGACAAGTCAGATGCTGCACAGCCAACGCAGGACCTTAAACCTGGCAGCTTGGCGAATAATGTAGCCATTCAAGACACACCTCTCTCTAAAGCAGTGATGGATGTTATTTTGGAGGCCAGGAGTCCTAGCACCAGAAAATCTTATGCAGAAAAATGAAAGAGATTCTGTGCTTGGAACCAGGCACAAGGTATTGACACGACTGTTCCAAATATTCTTTAAATTTTACAATACTTAACTGAGATGCTGAATAAAGGCCTTTCCTTTTCATCAATTAAAATTCATGCCTCTGCCATTTCCGCTCATTACAATACATAACCACCTATTTTTTTCTCCTCCATTACTAAGGCAGTACCTTAGACGGGCCAAAATCATAAGACCTCCAAGGAGAGCACCAATACCTGCATGGGACCTTAACTATGTCTTGGAAAAACTCACACTGCCTCCCTTCAAGCCAGCCTCTGTAACTGATATAAAATTCTTATCCTGGAAAACAGCTCTGCTCCTAGCAGTAACCTCCACTAGACGAGATTCAGAGTTACAGGCACTCATGGCTGTGGAACCTTTTTATTATTTCCCATCCTGACAGGGTTTCTCTAAGGACAAACCCTACATTTATGCCTAAGGTAGTGTCCAGTGTGGCCCTTAACCAAACAATTCATTTGTCTACCTTCTACCCAAACCCACAGAATAAGGGTAAGAAACATCTGCATTCTACGCCTCTACTTGGACAGAACCAAAGCTTTCAGAAAGACTGAACAACTTCTAGTGGCATATGCTGCAGGATCACAAGGAAAGCCCATCTCGAAACAGACTATTTCAAAGTGGATAGGCCACTGCATTCATTTCTGCTATTCACCGCATGGTAAATCAGTGCCTAAGAGCATTAGGCCACATTCAACCAGAGCAGCAGCCACTTCAGCAGCCTTCCTCAGAGGAGTACCAACCAAAGACATCTTAGGGGCTGCAACTTGGAGTTCAGTGCATATTACCTCTTTACCCTAAATCCAGAGCAGGCTTTGCCACTGCAGCTCTGCAGGGCCTCTTAGGCTCCCCTAATCCTATTTAGCACCAGCCTCCCAACCTTAGCTTTGGGATGCAACCCAATTGTAATGACTGCAACAGTGAAACACGATGAACATAGTACAGTTGTGTACCTACCATAAATGTAGATATTCGAGTGTATTCACTGTTGCAGTCCAGGTTACCCTCCCACCATCCCCCTTTCTTTTGCTGGGACTTATCTGTACTTATCTATTCTATACATCCTATGTGGTGTATTTGCTTGTAGATGAAAGAAAAGTAGTTTTTTGTGTATGCATGCTTATTGTCATAATTTAGCCTACCATTTTAGGGGCACCTAACATGGGCAAGAAAAACTGAAAAAAATGGAGTCGGCTGCATCTTTTATACCCCTGACGCACTGACGTCGGGGAAGAGGCGACAGCAACCGACGCCGGACCTAGACTTTGGAACCCGGGCCGACTGCGGGTAGCCTGCCAGCAGGATAACCCAGTTGTAATGATTGCAACAGTGAATACACTCGAACATCTACATTTATGGTAGGTACACAACTATACTGTCTCTAGGTCCAGGGCTGGATTCGCTGGGGCTATCCTCCATGGATTCATATAAAATTCCTTTAGGCCACCACCCTTTTCTTCGCAGTGAGCTTTGGCACTCAACCAGGATTACGGAATATGGCAACATGTGACTAGAAGGGCATAGAATAATTGTGGAAAATTGTACCATAACCATAGATGTCCTTCTCCATGTTGTAGTATTCCTTCCCTCCCTCCCTCCTGCCCCTCCTGTTAACATACAGTTCCCTTCTTGGATGATACAGGACTTGCACAGCTTGTCCTGGGACTGAGGTCTGACCTGGGTGCTCAGTTCTGAGGTCTGGTGTGTGCAGACATCACTTTAATGGCCCATGACCATCTAGTCACATCAGACGTCCCACACACCTTGCAGTGACTACAAACATTTGAAGACTGGCTGGGCATTCTGGTAGCAAGAGGAGAAGACCCAAGAGTACAGAATACTGGAGCATGGAAGAGAGGGGCATCTATGGTTATGGTAAGATTTTACACAACTGTTCTTTATTGATTTACATTTTTAATCATTTTACTTATTATTAAATGTTTTTCATTACTTACATTGTGGCTGGACAATCAATGTTTTTCTTTAGAGACCAGAGTTTGATTATACCCGTTTGATACTCGCCAGGTCACCGTGAATGCCTGGCTGCTTCTGGTCATTGCTGTCATTTATTTTGATATTTAATTTTTAATAATTGATCACCCCTTGAAGGGCATGTAGACCTGTCTGACTATGGTGGCAGCATTACCATTTGTATTGGGGTGGGGAGAAAGCTGTAAGTCTGTGTCAGGCTTCCCATAAGTGATAGTGTGTGTGAGATTTAAATTTATTTTGAGTGCGAGTGAGTCAGAGGTCTTAAACTGGAACACTTTCCTCTGAGGTGCATATTAAGGGAATACATTTGGAGTGGACAGAGCTATATAGTCCAGTTCCAGGGAAAAAACATGTTCCTGTTGTGCTTTTAAGGGAAAATGTGGAATTTTACTCTTGTGTGCTCTGTGCTCTGGTGTTTTTTGTGACACTCTCACTCAAGAGTCAGTGGTGAGGATTGACACTCCTTAATTGCTAACCCGAGTTTTAAGTGGGGGGAACATCACATTATTGGTGGCAGTCTTGTGGGATATTAACTGCACATCACAACTGCTTGGCAATGAGGCTGGATTAATGTGACTCACTAACGCACTCATGAAAAAAAAGTTGGTCAGTGGGCAGCAATGTTCAGCATTACGGTGAATACTGTTATTTATGTTGCCTGCTGTCAGCATATAGTGTTACAGTTCTGGGAAAAACCCTGACACCTGGAGGCTGTGTTAAATCTGCCATGCAGGGACAGCTGTGAGGAAAGTATTGATATGGAGAAGCAACATGTATAGAATCCGTGTAACAGCCAAACTACTTGCTTCCCTGAGTGGAAACTGCCATTCAAGGTTTGAGGTCTTTGACATTTAGTGATCAACGTTTAGTTATTCGATTAACTAAACATTTGATCACATAATATAGACCCTCTGTCAGGCACTATTGTCTGGTAACTGGTAAATGCAATGCTTCACTTTATTTCACACAAGTACAAATGTGTTTGACATATGCTGTTAAAGCAATTTTGCTATGAGTAGTTGAAGTAATATAGCCTTAGGTAGGATGGTTTGTGTAAGGCTGAATTAATACAGTCTCCAGATGCTAAGGTGTGCTTTGTGTAATAGAATTACCACAGCTTCCAGATGTCATTATGTTTATGCTAAAGTTAGCACAGGCAGGTACCAGAAAATTGATTTTACCTAAATTATGCTGAAACAGTTTTTATGCACATTATGACTGCAAGAATTCAACATGTATAATTTAAAATAATCATTGGAAGGCAATGTAGGTCATTTAATGGGACAGAGATCATCATGGAGAAAGAAGGTGGTCCAAATGTTACTTTCAGTTCTTTGCTACTCATTAGTTTGAATGGTGAAGTATTCTTATGGGGAGCACAACATTGTCATGTTTTATTCGTTTGATGCCAGTTTGCTTTGATACTTTCTGTGACATGTGCCAGTTTGTTTTGCTGTTTGCTGTCCCAGTAGAAAAATTGATGTGATGGAAACAGTAGGTTCGTTTGCCCATGCACACAGGCCAGCACAAAAAGAAATGGTGACAGGCTTCAGCTAAAAAGATAAGACATGTCTTTGTTTGTTTCTGTATATATTTGGCTTGGCAACTTTTTTTTTTTTCAAATTATCTTATTAGGAAATGGCAGGAGCTGCAACATTGCACAACAATATTTTTTACATATAAGAAATATTATTTGAATGCACTTGTTAGGCCTGACCAGACTGCAAAGAGTCGAAGCAGGCAGCCCAGCCTGTTGGTGGTGTAGTGGGAAGACATCATGCTGACATTCCAGATTCAGTCAGTGGCCTCTGAGCCAGAGGATGGTCAGAAGAGCAGCTGATGGCCATCTCTTGTCCCTTGGGTAAGAAGACTTAGGAGGTTTAACTCTATAGAAACATCATCTGAAGCCAGATTGAAAACTTAAGCCTCCTGGGAATGTTATTTCTTCAACATGGGAAAGGAATGTTAGTCTTAGCAGGATGAAGGTCCATGTCATAGCTATAATAGTCTGTGTCAGGTGGATAGCAGACACTAGAAGAGTTGGTGATACCTCCTAAGTAAACAATTGAAATTGCTAATGTAACTGGGCTTTAAGAGCATGGGGAGCCCCTTGTACATCTAATTATTTATTATACAAACCACATTTGCACCATATGTTACTAAGCATGTTTTAAGTTGCATATAAATGAGTCGCTCATTCTAGCAGTGGCTAGGCCGATCAGCAGCCAGACTGTTTTACTACACCTGAAAGAGAAGAAGCTTCTTATGGACATTAGTTTCTTGGAGCCAAGCAGGATGCAATACGCCGGCTATAACAAGCACTTCATATAAGCAGTCTCTCCCTGGCATGTGCAAAGTAAAAGTGATGTTTAAAACAAAAGCGAAGAAAAACGATCCAATGTTGTCTTTTCTGTCTGCCTCAACAAGTGGGTACATCAGATCTGTACGGATCTAAAGCTGATGAACAAAACTCCAATTCCATGGCTGTAGCTCCTTGCCTCTCCCATATCCTTTAAAAAATGCATACTATGTAAAACCTGTTGCTCTAGCAACTTTCTAAAATTATAAAATCAATACTTAAAATCTGGCCCTGATTTTCATTTTTGTCCAGATTTCTTGCAGTTAGAGGTTTAGTGCTATGCACTGTAAAGTGTTATACAAACGTAGAGTTTATTTCATCACTGAAAGTTTACCTGCATTTGCTTTTGTGTGAATTGTGAGTCACAGTTACCCATACTGCACAGATCATAGGATCACAGGAAGTTACTAGGCTTTTCACCCCTGAGGCCCTTATAAGCCTAACCAAGAGTTTGGCCCATGTTTAGACAAGTCAGCACCCGATATCCCTGTCCAGCAGGGACACAGGTGGAATTTCAGGGGTGTATTTTCTGTTTCCCATCCAGTTATCCAGGTTGCACTTAAAAAGGGAGAATGAAGTACTCTGCTTGATGTGGAGAGGGAGTCTATTCCACAGATGGGTGAGTCTCTGGGACACAAATCTGTCCCACCAACAAGTCCTATTGATGTCAGACCAGGTTTAGGTTGCACATGCAGGTTACTCGAGTGGAGCTTGACTTTCGGATATGCAGCAGTCCCATCAAGGCAGGGTCTGAGTTTGCTTTGTGTGCTAGACAGAGGTCACCTCTGAGGACTCTGTATGAAACTGAGTAGAGGGACAGGGATTTTAACCTATCGGTGTAGCTTAGATGTTTAAGGCCCTGGATTCTCCTGGTGAGGAACCTCTGTGGTCTCTCCAGCTGCTGCATATGCTTTGTGAGGTACATGCCGAAAGCAGTGTTGTGCTCTAGATTCTCCTGGTGAGGAACCTCTGTGGTCTCTCCAGCTGCTGCATATGCTTTGTGAGATACATGCCGAAAGCAGTGTTGTGCTCAATAATGGGCCTTAAAAGGGAAGAATACAGGGATGTTATGATCTCCTTGTCCCTGGATGAGATGCCCTTACTAATGAGGTGAGTCATGTAGAAAGCTTTCTGTACAATGTAAGCAACATGGTGGTCAAAAGTCAGGTCGCTATCAACCTGGATGCCCATATCCCTCATGACTGATTGTGTGCTTAGGACATTGTTATTAATGTGATATGTGGGAGCATCACTCTTCCCCAAAGGGGATGCTGATGCATTTTTTGGTATTCAACTTGAAGCCATGTTTCTGGCACCAGTCATTTGTTTGGGTGAGACCCTCTTGGAGGATGTCCACATCATTTGGAGAATTGATGACCGTGCCCAGTTTGCAGTCATCTGCAAACTTGGTCAGCCATAGCCCACTGGTTTCGGCCTCCACCTCAGAAAAGTATATCCCAAGTAACAGAGATCCCAAGACTTATCCCTCGGGTCGCTGCTCATTACAGGTCTACTGCTTGAGGTGGCTTCCCCTATTTTGACTAGGTGAGTTCTACAGTGAGACAGTTTAAAAAAACAACAAAAAGACCAGTGTTCTATATAAAAAAAACATTTTATTTTCTTTAGTGCCTTGGCTGACGAGCCTTCAAGGAGATAAAAAAAAGACCTTTTCAAAAAGCCACATTTTATATACGCAATCATTAGCATATCAACAACAGTTAAACACATTTCATTAAGAAGACAAAACCAATTAAACTATAATAATACCTTCCAGTTGCATTCTTAATTTAACCAACAGGTGCCAAAGTACCAAGCTTCAAAATACATGTCTCCGTATATAACCATCTTTTCTTCACTTCAGAACTATTATAACCTTCTACCGTATCTAGAATAGTTCCTTTTATCCATCTACCATTCCCCCCATGATACCGTATATAATGGGCTGCTACAGGACTTTCAGCTTTATTATTTTTAATATCTCTGAGATGTGCCTGCAATCTAACCCTAAAAGACCTCTTAGCTTCCCCAATATAAAAAAGGATTTCAGGAACATTTCCAAGCATAAATAACACCTTCTGTATTACAATTAAAAACACTCCTAGAAACATAGTTCACATTATTAATTTTACCAAAGGTCAGTACTATATGTGGACAAACTGAACTTTTCCATAAGATAGTGTACCCATAAATCTGGGTTCTACCAACAACTCAGCATCAGGGAATGAAAAGGAACTATGGACAAATATATCCTTTATACTACATTACCTCGTTAGGGAAATAAAAGGCCTATTAGGCAATAAATCCATAAGGGCCCTATGTTTTAATAAAGAGCCCCAATAAAATGTAATGACATGGAAAATGTTATGTTATCACATTATATGTGGCACAAAATACATTCTTTTGTCATTCTTCCCTACACTTCTATCATTAGGCCTCATTCCATCTCTATGACGCATATTATTATTATTTGTACTTTTGTCATTGATTTATACATATATAACCTATTTTTAAGCTTTTTCAATAGCTTTGAAATCATAACTCTCCTCTGTATAAATTGGCTACAAGTTCTACATAATTTCTCCACCAATATATTTTCTTCATTACAAAGTCTAGTCCCCGAGTGGGGAATAGTGTCTAAGGGTTTGGCCAGGACAAGGTAGGTGGTGTGCACCATCTTCCCCTTGCCCATGGCTTTGGTGACTGTCTCAAAGAAGTCGACCAAATTTAACAGACATGACCTCCCCTTGATAAAGACAAACTGTGTGGGATCGAGTGTTTGGAGGTTGCCACTGTCCTTGTTAATGAGGTCTTTGATGATCTGTTCCATGGACTTGCAGATCAGACTACTTAGGCTGATGAGTCTGTAGTTTCCCGGATCTGTAGACGCTCCACCTTTGTGCAAAGGGATGATGGTGGCTGTCATCCACTCAGCTGGGAATTAAGCCAGTATTCAAGCTTTGGTTGAATAAGGGCGCCTTATGGTGCTGCAAGTTCCTGCCTGAGTTCATGTAGGATGCATCCTGGGATGTTATTGAGTCCCATGGAGCCTGTATTTTTTTGCTTTTGAGAAGGCAGTGATGACCTGTTCCCTAGAGTTAAGGGGAGGGGGCCAGGTACTGGGGATGTCCGATTTACTGATGGGGGGACAAAGGGGTGAAGTTTTTGCTGAAGCAGGTTGGTTATATCTATGGTATTTGTGTATGTGGTGTCCTTGACCACAGGTCTATATTAGTTCATCGCAATGCAATTGCAGTGAACACCGGATTGTCGACTCTCATTCAGTGAAAATCGTTTCAGTGATTAGCTGAATTTACCAAGGGCAACCATATACTTGCCCTACAGCACAATGGACTAACAGCTACACAAATCGAACCTACCCAAGTGGGGGAACTCCAACATCACACTACAGTGGAGAAAAGGATAAAGTTGCACTGTAGGGTAAGTGTTTACTTGCCCTCTTTAAATTCAGCAAATTGCTGAAACGATTTTTGCTGAATGAGGGTTGACTATCTGGTGTTTGCTGCAATTGCATTGCGACGAACTAATATTAGACCCCTTGATCAGCAGTTCTGAGTATATCTGGGTACTTCCTTTGAGATTGCAGATATATGTGAAGAAGACCTTATGATTGTCTCTAGTAGATGTGGCCAGTTTGGACTCAAAGTTTGCTGTGGAGGATTTCACTAGTGCTTTTATTTGCTTGTTCAGGCTAAGGAGAGATTGCTTCCAGTTGGGCACCTGGTCCTTCTTGGTCCTGAACAGCCACTTTTTCTTTTTGTTATAGAGTTTATTTATTGCAGATGTACACCAGACAGCTTTACTCTTCCTTGCAGAGGATGATTTTGTCCTGTCTGAAATTCCTGATTCCATGCATCTATATAAATGCTCGTATAGTACTTTGGTGCAGATTTGGACATTGGTGCAAGTTCCTAAAGTGGGGGAGGAGGCTGTAAAGCTGTTTATACCATCCCTTAAGAGGTTGGAATCAGCTTTGGAGAAATTGTTTTCTTTGATCCTAGCCAGAGGGGGAGTCGGGGGAGATGGTGATTTTGTAAGTGACCGGTTTATGGTTGGATCTTATCAGGGGAGGATGATACTGTAGGGATGCTGCAGTGGTTACTCATGTTGGTTACTACCAAGTCCAAAATATTATCACCTCTTGTGGGGGTATCAACTAACTGTTCCAAGGCATTTGCATCGACAAAATCGAGGAATCTCTGAGCATTTGTGTTCTGGCATGAGTAGTTCTTCCAGTCTATATTTCGATAGTTAAAGTTGCCCAGGATCAGGGTAAAGGGTTGAATCGGTCCAGATAGTCTTAGTGGGCATCTTGAGTCAAATGTGGGGACCTGTAGCTATCTATGATTTGAATAGGGGTTTTGCCAATGGTTAACTGCACCTGGAGTGTCTCATGTGTCATACTATTTGACCAGCCTGGAGGTGTGTATATCCTTAATATATATTGAAACTCCACCTCCTTTGGCTTTGATGGCCACACTTTGGGGTCTGAATGTATGATAGGATGTGTAACAAGGTACGGCTGGTGTGGTCTTTGCAGCTTTCAACCAGGTTTCTGTGACTGGGCAACTGTCAGCATCTTTCAGGGTTAAGAATGCTTGCAATGAGTGCAGTTTCATGTTTAGACTCCTAGTGTTTAGCAGCATGACCTTTAATTTACATTTTTGTTGAAATTTTTATGTTGGTAGTTTTGACCTCCTCACTTTTCCTAAAAAAGGCAAAGGCAAGAGCCTTTGCCAGAAGCCTGAAGCCCAAGTGAGAGACAGATGCAGGCCATCTCGGGCAAAGTATTGTGGTCTGTCGATCATAACTTAATCAACTACCAACAGTTCATGCAAGTAAGGCCAGGTACACGGCAAAAAAACATTTGATATACACCAACCAGCACTCCTCACACTGCGGTGAATGGATAAATAAATTTCACAATTCCTTACTAAGCAAGTATTGCTTTATTCCACCACAACAGAATATCAGTTTCAGCTTAATTAACCTTCATCAGTGCTTCAATCACTTTGAAGCATTGATGAAGGCTAATTAAGCCAAAACCAGCACGCTGTTGTGGTGGAATAAAGGTATGTTTGCTTAGTAAGGAATTGTGCTGTTTATTTATCCATTCACTATAGTATGAGGAGTGCTGGCTCATGTTGTTGGTGTCTGTCAATCGTATCTTCACAAGCTGTCAGGTACTGGATCCCCCTGGAAAGACACCAGAAACTAAGCCAATTGTTAGTCAGTAATTTTCTGTTTGTATTGAGACATCATTCTGGGTGATGGTAGAATGCTGCTTAAGGCTAAGCGACATACCTGCCTGGGACACATATTCAGTGAGCTCAGTCATGTCTCTATCGTATAGTCCAGGGAGGTATGTCTGAAGTCATTCATGCCAACATGGACTATGACAGAGTCATAATAGTACCTGTTGTTGAGAGACTTGAGTGCTTGTGTTATACGGCAGGTTCTGGCACCTGACAAACAACTAACTGACCTTCTCATTATCCAGCCTGGTGATAGGCACATCTGTGTGTCTCACAATGGAGCTTCCTAATACTAATATGTTGGGTTTATGGTTAAGCTTTAGTGGCTGTGAGCCACAGGTGTGTGGACTATGCGTGGTATGTGGTGTGGAGGGTTGTGGAGTTCGCGTCGTGGAGGTCTCCTTTGTTTATGTTTTTGTTGAGAACCTTCGCATATGTTGGTGTGTGTTGTGTAGGTGTGGGTGGTGTTTAAGGTGTAGTTATTGTGTTGACTACCTTCTCAATACCAGATGTGCACCTCTCACAAATTGTGCTCCTAGGTATTAGTAGTAGATGGTTGTCTGTGTACATGAGGCAGTTTCTACACTGTCTCAGGATGCCTATATCAATCAGACTGGCAGGAGAAAGTGTAGGAAATTGTCCATCCTTATTTGTCGGAATCTGAGGGAGAGAGGCCAGGGAGAGCTAATGGGAAGACCTAAAGCCCAAGTACTTAAACCAAAACTAAGATGCGTAGAATAACACTTACAAATTAAACAGGATAGAAACAAGCAGTAATCAATGCAGCAGAAAATATGCAATTGAACACTTTAGAGAACAAGCAGCAGAAAAAGCAAGATGAAGTAATAAAGTAGGAGGAGGAAACACAAATGCAGTAAAAGCAGTTGAATAAAGTATTTTTAGTAAGGTGGAAAGGGAGAGAGGAGGAACAGAAGATAATTCAAGGTTAAGAAACAAAGGGGGTTTGACCTTCCCAAAATGCTCTCTGTATTAGGTAGAATGAGCTAATGAAACTGGACTGCGAGGAGTGTCCCAGATCAAATTTGTAGTAGAGGTGGGCACTGCAAAATCCATCAAGTTTAAGAACACAACAACAATAGGGTAGGAGGGTGGAGGAGAAACAAAATTCAGGCAGAGGTCAAGCAAATATAGAAATGCAGATACAGATATTTAATAATTCAGTCAAGCAAATAAATAAAAAAAACAACAAAGTACTGTTAAGAATCACTGAAACAGTTAGGTCAAGTGCAAACAAAATATACTTATATCAGCTCTGTATTTCCAGATTGTTTAAGAAGCTATAGTCAGTCACAGTGGAGATTCTAGCAACATAAGCACAAAGTCACCCAAAGGTAATTCTTTTATACCAGCAAGATAAAAGACCCTTCCAAAACCAAGCCCTGAGGCAGTTAGATATATACAAAAGCTGTTTGACCAGTAATTCACCCTGGAATGAGTTTACTTCAAACCCCCTGCTGCCCCAAAGAGCATAAAGGGCCCCCTGTGTGAAACCAGTTGACTTAAGCTAAAGTGCTGTGACATATGCCTTAGAACAGCAATAAAAATTTCAGCAAAGATCAGGAAGCAAAATTCAGACAGAGGTCAAGCAAACTATATAATGCTGTTCTGGATAGTATGGTTTACTGGGGTTTATTGGTCTATTCATTTGATTCACAAATTACTAGCATCTTCTGAGCATTAAGTGCACTTTCTTGGAGAAGTCACTACTAGTCCTTGCCAAGTGTTTTCTTCTGTTTACTAATGCCTTGTCTGCACGTGAACTAGCAAGACTGAGTGCTTCTGACAATTGGGTAATTATTTGCATCTTCATAGCATGCGTTTAACACACTGCCTTGCGTATTCATTTTTTAAGAGAGGCAGAGGCCTGTAAATAATAATTCATTCCGATACTTGCTGTTTTGCTAGTGGTTCATAGAATGTATTACTGTTGGTCATGGCTTTTGACCTCGCACAGATGAGTTAACCAAAGTGCTTGAAAGCTATCTGTTTTCATGCTTCACTGTTGATAGCCAGATTTGGTACTTGTTGGGTTCTATGCCTGGACTGAAATTCTGTCTTCATATTCCATTTTGGGTAGTACTGCAGTGCAGCATGGGGGGCTGCTGCATTCCTGTGGTGCCTCACAGATACAATGTTAAGGTCTCATCCACCTGTTCTGGGGGAGGGGGTATTTTTGTTTATAAGCTTTAACTGGCATTGGTTGACTAAGCCAAAACAATGCCCCGGGGTACTGTTTAATGTTAACAGTATTACTGTATAGTGCACGTTCCTTTTACAAATTTTATGCACGTATATGATTGTATCTTTCTTTGTCTGATCTTTCTTTCGTGGTTATCAGATTTTTTCTGGGATTTCTTTTGCATTTTTTTTGTTAATTATTTTTGTGGGGCATATAACATTTTATATCCCATGTTGTGGATTTTTGTATTGTTTTTATGAATTCTTCAAACATTACCACCTTTTAGTCCATGTTGCAAAAAATATTTTTTCATAATCTGCCGTTTTTGTATTCCTATGTTTTGCTAAATATTTTCAAATCACTTCACTAAATTATTCTGTGGAAAAAAAAATGAAAAAAATGCCCGTGTTCTGCCTTTTCCTATTTTATCTGCATGTACTTTATATTTAAGACCAGGACAACTACATTGTGAATCTTAACTGATACATTGCACACACTACTTGCAGCAGTAATAGGACAGGAAAGCAGACTGCGGAAGTAAAAAAAAATAAATAACTGCCCCCCCCCCACACACACACACACACACACACACACACACATTATTTTGCTCTTAATATTTTATCTCCTGTGAATGCAGTGTCTTTAGTTTTGTTAAAATCTGTGCTGTGATCACGTTCATTATACTAAAGTACTTTTTTATTTTTATGTCTTTGCTGTTGTTTTCCATCACAACATATTTCGTGTGTCCATATTTTCTTCACTGAATCCTTTCAGGTTTTTCCTATTATTTTATTTGTCTGTCTGCAAGTAAACTGCAGTGTTCAGCAGTTCTCACAGCTTTCACTTACATAGCATTTCAGTTGACTAGTTTTATTTTTTAACTGCAGACAAAAAAAATCTTAAAAATACCAGATTTTACTTTGGAGTAGTAGAATATTTGGGTGGGTGCATACTACTACCACATATGTATGCAGTACTTAAAATTTTGAAATCCTGAGTGTCCCTGTTTGTTCAAATAGGTTTTAACATAGTGTATGGAAGAAGTCCATTTCTTTCTAGCTACACAGGCATTTAAGATCTCTCTACAACATACAGATCAGTGCTGAGACTGTCCATTCTAGGGTAATTACCTTCAATTGGAGACTGATCAAAATAACTGCTCGGATTCAGTCCTCATTAATCACTTGGTGATCTGTGATAGGTTTGATCATAATATCCTTCTGGATGTTTGCATAACTACTGTTTTTTTGTATGAATTATCTTCAGTTGGCTTCACATTTATCTTTTTGAGTCACTTTCAGAGTGTTTTATGTTTGATTCCTCATATACCTCCCCTTTGGTCTGGGGAGTTTCCTATGGCTTCATTATGGGGCCGTTATCCTTCACTATATACCTGCTTCCCCTCGGGGAACTCATGCAAAGAAAAGTATTAGATTACCATTGTAATGTGGATGACATGTAGTTGGGCTTGACTTTACACCTTAAGAATGTGTTTGTAATGAATTCCTTAGTAAGTAATCTAGAATGTATTCCTCTTTGGATACACTGTAACCAGCTCCGACTGAAAACATGTAAGAGTGTTGTCATGACTGTTCAGGACATGCTTAGGGGTTTAAACTTTCTGATGTTGACCCCCTACCCCCATTACTGTGTATGTGAGTGATAGAATGGAATTCTTTCCAAACTTATTTGATGATGATCGTTATGATATGCTTACAGTAAAATATTGTGCCAGCTGTGGTTAAGTCATTGTTACCATCTCAGGAATATATCATGAATACATATTTTTTTATTAACCTTCTGAAGACATAGCTGCACTTGTCCAAGACCTAGTCTGCCTTTGTCATCTGGACTACAGCAGATGTTCATGTTTCACTGTTGCAGTCATAACTGTAGGGTGCTCCTGCCGGCAGGCAGCCCGAGGTCGGCCAGAATCCCAAAGTCTGGGTCCGGCGTCAGCTGTACAAGCTAGTACCCTGACGTCAGGACGTTCTGGTACATAGCCCTCAGCCGACGCCATCTTCTCCAGTCTTTCTTGCCGTGCGGTGGAAAGCAGCTCGCAAGTCATTGGTTGGCGATTTTCGAACAGTGTATTTTGTTGTTGTCAGTCCGAAGTTCTTACTTCTCTTCTCAAAGCTAAGTACCCCGTTGGGGAATCTTTTTCTTGTTCCTCCGATGTCAGAAAAAGTTAATAATTGTATAACGTGTGGGGAAACAAATACCTCATAAAGATTTCCACTCTTACTATCTACCTTGCTTAGGCCCTGACCACGACGTTTCTTGTTGTCAGTTCTGTGCCAGGTTCAATTCTCGTACTATCAAGCGCAGGTACGACTGGGCTCTAAATTATTTTGGCAGACGCTTCAATTATAGAATGTCGTTGGACACTACCGGAATTCAAAAGAAGCGCAAAGACAAAGACAGGCCTCCGAGGTCCAAACAGGACTCGTTGCAGCTGGAGCCAGCGTCCGGTTCGGCTGTCGTCAGTGAGGCGCTTTTGCAGCCCCTGTCGTCCGCCACTTCTGAACCGATGGCCGATACGGACTCCCATGGGGAGCCATCAAGGCCTTCTATTTTAACTGCTGCAGGACCTTCGGACGTCGCTCCCTCAGATGGGTCCGGAACCGCTGTGCAGGTACTGGCTTCTGAGGGGGTTTTCAGGCCTACTCACATCACTATTTCAGAGGCAAAGACAAAGACTCCTGTTAAGTCTAAAGTTCCTGCTCAAGCTACTACTGAATCTACTCCCAGGACACAGAAGCAATTAAAGATGGCTGAAGATTTACTTACAATGATTAGGGGTTCTCACCCCCCACCTGAGAAAAGGCCTCGACAGGATGTTCCTCTGGATTCCTCTGACCAGGCTTCTGTATCTTCTGTCTCTTCCTCTGATCAGGAATATTCTTTTCCTCCTTATGAGGATTCGGATGCTGAGGACTCCTTGCCCTCTGCCTGTCCGCCTGAAGATTTCGCTTTTGGGGAAACCTTGCATGAGATGAGGGAACATTTTCATTGGGAAGGTCAGGAGTATTCTGCTTCCAAGAGGCGGCTTAGAGAATTCCTTCTTCTTCCTCAGCATAGGCCTTTAGCTATCCCTCCTGTTCTTGACATTGTGGATGATGCTTTTTCTGAGGCTAATTTGAATCCTGATTCCATGCCTCCTGCTCCTTCTAAGCCTGATAGATTTTACAGGGTTCCTGACTCTCATTTATTCTTATTCTTATTTAAGAACCCTTCTGCGGATCCTGAAACTATTTCTCAGGGCTCTAAGGCTGCTAAGGTTGCTACTTCTAAAAATCCTATTCCCTCTGAGAAGGATTCTCGTGCTTTAGACAGGTGGGGAAAAAAGGTATATACTTCTGCTACCCTGTCTGTAAGGGCTTTAAATTGCCAGTTTCATATGTTTAAGTATCAGCAATTTCTTTTGTCTGTTTTAAAGCAAAAGCTTGCTTCCCTTCCTGCATGTGCAGAGGATAAGGAACTTCAGGATGTATTGCATGCAACTGAACAAGTGAACAAACATAGTTTGCATTGTGGTTTTGATGCTTTGGATGCTTCTTGCAGAGCGGCAGCCTCTGGTACTGTTATCAGGAGACATGCCTGGCTTCGTGAACAAAGTTTACCTGAACAGGTTAAGGCTAAGTTATTAGATGCCCCTGTTCAACATGATGTTCTTTTTGGATCTAAGGCTGAGGAGGTTATTAAAAAGATGGAAGAAAAGGCAAAATCTATGCAAACTGTAAAGGATTTTCTGCAAGTTCAGCCTCCTAGATTTTCCAGGAATTGGCCCTCCAAAAATTGGTCCTTTCCCACGTCTGACAGGCCTCAAAGGGGAAGATATAGATGCTCCAGAGGTCGTGGTCAAGCTCAGGCCTCTTACAGATCTAGACAATGGACTGCTTCTTCACCTAGAAGGGGAGAAGACAGATCCCAATCTCAAAGAAAGCAAACTCAATGACTCTCTCGGTTGGGCTACAGGACCCCTTCACCTGGATGCCCCTCTCGGAGGAAAACTGTCTCTTTTTACAGAAATTGGACTCATATTACCCAGGACAGATGGGTATTGGACATGATTTTAAAAGGCTACAAATTCCACTTTCATACTCTGACAAGGGCTTACGGTTGGCCAGATCTGCCAAAACATCAATGGTCAGAGGCCTTAAATCAAGTGGATGCTCTTCTGGCCATGAGAGCCATAGAGCCTGTTCCACTCTCAGAGATGGGAAAAGGTTTTTATTCAAGACTGTTTCTGGTTCCAAGAAAACAAAGCTCATGGAGACCTATTCTGGACCTTTCTGTGTTAAACACCTTTTTGGAAATTCCAAAATTCAAGATGCTTACTCTGCAGCAACTAATTCCAATGCTCTCTCAGGACGCCTGGATGCTGACATTGAACTTAAAGGAAGCCTATTTACACATTCCCATCAGGCAGGAACGCAGGAAATTCCTCAGATTCAAGGCAGGTTCGAGACACTTTCAATTCTCTGTACTGCCCTTTGGTTTATCTACTGCGCCCAGAGTCTTTACCAAGTGCCTGGCACCAGTAGTGGCTTATTGCAGACTTCAGGGGATTCAGATTTACCCCTATTTGGACGACTGCCTTATTCAGGCAGACAGCAAGGATCTTCTACTTCAACATCTGGAATTTGTTCAACGTCTTCTCCTCCTACTGGGATTCTCAGTGAACACAAAAAAGTCACATTTGATCCCTTCTCAACAAATGGCATTCTTGGGAGCCCTCTTAAATACAACCTTACAAAGGGCCTTCCTCACTCCAGAAAAACAAACACAGCTGGCTTCAGTTTTCAACACCTTGGCAACTCTATCTCAGCTTACTGCAAGGAAATTCCTGCAGGCACTGGGCTACATGGCTTCCTGCATTCTGTTGATTCCAAATGCAAGGCTTCATATGAGAAAGCTTCAATGGTATCTGAAAAGTGTATGGTCACAGCATTACCACGATCTGGACATTCTGATTCCTCTGATCCCCTGCCTCCAGAAGGAGTTCCTCTGGTGGTCCAGGGTGTGTGCTTTAAACGAAGTAAAGCCTTTTCGTCTACCTTAACCTTCTCAAATCATAACCACGGACGCCTCGGATTATGCTTGGGGAGCACACTTTCTAGACAATTGCCAGCAGGGAACCTGGACAAAGGACCATCTTCACTGGCACATCAATCTGAAGGAAATGTTGGCAGTTCAAAATGCTCTTCTAGCCTTCAAGAACTTTTTGCAACCAGGGCCTCTGCTAATTCAAGACAGACAACACCACAGTCATGTGGTACATAAACAAGCAGGGGGGTTCTCATTCGTACCCCCTTTGCAGACTAGCTATGGCTTTATAGGACACAGCTCTAAATCTGAATCTACATCTCCAGGCTCAATTCATTCCAGGAGAACAGAATCTCTTAGCAGACAGCCTGAGCAGAAACATTTCAGATCCTCACGAATGGATGCTAGACACCAACTTACTCAACAGGATTACTGCAGTTTGGGGATGTCCCCAGATAGATCTGTTTTCATCCCATCTCAATCATCAGCTGCCTCGCTTTTGCACCAGGTCCTTCCACAAAACAGCTTGGAAAGTGGATGCCCTGTCCTTCAGCTGGAGAAGCCTTTCGGGATATGCCTTCCCTCCTCTTCCTCTACTACCTCAGGTATTACTGAAGATAAAACAGGACAAGCCCAAGTTCCTTATCTTGATTGCTCCAAATTGGCCTTGACAGTTTTGGTATCCAACTTTAAAGCACCTGTTCTTGGAGCCTCCTTGGATTCTCCCTCTGAACCCTTCTCTTCTGTCCCAGCATCAGGGTCAGTTACTACATTCCAATCTCAAGACCCTTTGCCTGGCAGCTTGGCTCTTCAAAGGAATTTGATTTCTTCTAGTCTTCCCCAACAAGTTTTGGATGTTCTTCTGGAAGCTAGACGGCCTAGCACTAGGAAATCCTATGCCTCTAAATGGAAGAGGTTTTGTATTTGGATGCAGGACCGAGGCTCGGACCCTCTGGTGCCTGATCTCTCTTCTATTTTGCTTTACCTTTCAGATCTTTTGTCTAAGGGACTTTCCTTTTCTTCCATTAAGATTCATGCTTCGGCTATTTCTGCTCAATTCAATTCTGATCCTCCTGTTTTTCCTCATCCTTTGGTGAGACAATTCTTGAGAGGGGCTAAGAATTTGCGGCCTCCCAGGACCCCTCCTGTTCCTGCTTGGGATCTTAATTATGTTTTAGAAAAACTTACTTTGACTCCTTTTGAGCCTGCTGCATCTTCAGATATTAAGTTTTTATCTTGGAAGACAGTTCTTTTGTTAGCATTGACTTCTGCCAGAAGGGTCTCAGAGTCGCAAGCTCTCATGGCTGTGGAACCATACCTTATTTTCCACCAGGGCAGAGTATCCTTGAGGACCAATCCTACTTTCATGCCTAAGGTGATTTCGAAAGTGGCTTTAAATCAGACAATTCACCTTCCTACTTTCTTTCCTAATCCTCAAAATAAAGGGGAAAGGATTTTGCATTCATTGGATGTGCACAGACAGTTACGATTTTACCTGGACAAGACTAAAGAGTTCAGAAAATCTAATCAATTGTTTAGTTCTTTTGCCTCCAGTTCTCTTGGAAAACCTATTTCAAAACAAACTATTTCCAAATGGATTGCTTATGGAATCAGATTTTGTTACACTCATCATGGGAAACAGTTTCCAGGTACTGTGAGAAGTCATTCTACTAGAGCAGCTGCCACTTCTACAGCTTTTCTCAGAGGAGTTCCTACCAAGGATATCTTGGAAGCTGCCACTTGGAGTTCTGTGCATACTTTTTCCAAGCACTACAATCTCCCTCTGTATTCTAAGACCAGGGCAGGCTTTGCCTCTGCTGTTTTGCAGGGTCTTCTTGCTGCCCCTTCTTCTGTCTAAGCCTCCTCCCCTTTTTCACTGCTTTGGGATTCCACCCTACAGTTATGACTGCAACAGTGAAACACGAAGAACATAGTACATTTGTGTACACCTACCATAAATGTAGATGTTCGAGTGTCTTCACTGTTGCAGTCGGTGTTTCCCTCCCTCCTATCCCCTCTTTTTCTCTTATTTGTGGTGTACATGTGTTTCCTTGTTGGATTCATTTCTGATTTATTGGGACTTCTGACATCTAGGGCAAGAAAGGCTGGAGAAGATGGCGTCGGCTGAGGGCTATGTACCAGAACGTTCTGACGTCAGGGTACTAGCTTGTACAGCCGACGCCGGACCCAGACTTTGGGATTCTGGCCGACCTCGGGCTGCCTGCCGGCAGGAGCACCCTACAGTTATGACTGCAACAGTGAAGACACTCGAACATCTACATTTATGGTAGGTGTACACAACTGTACTTTCCCTATACATGGTATTTCCCAGTTTGTAACCCGGTTAACTTCATCTGGTTCAGAAGTTCATTATCCAACTGAAAAATAACCCCAAGCTACTTATAATTTTTCATACATTTAAAAATGTGTTAGTTTTTGTACTTTATCTGTGTAGTATTTGCTTTTCTTTTATATACTGCTAATACCTTGCATTTTATTTTTGTCAAGTATTTGTCCCCACACATACAGTTCCCTGGCATTATCACTGCACTTTTTTTACTCTCTGCTCATATCTGTGTGATTTTCTTGTCTGTTCAGTATTCACTTTCTTAAATGATGTTGGTTTATTTAAAACATTGCAAAACTAGTCTCTTGTTTTCATTCTTGATCTTGGCAGTTGGTTCTGCAGCCTCTCATTTTTCTTGACTGGTGCTTCTGTCTTGCTTTTTTTTTTCTCTTAGGTGGACACATTTATAAAAGTTATATGGATGGAAATATGGATAGGTATTCTGTTTGCATTGTCTGTTTGGTGAAAGTCGTCTTTAAAGCATGTAGTATTTGTGTGTTTTAATACTGGAACATTAAAAGAAAGATGAAAAAAATTGATTTTGGCTGAATGCCATGCTGGCCCTATGCCTGTCCCCTTTGAGGCTTCAACGTCAAGCTGTATACAAATATTGATCTGTTTAGACCACAGGGCCAAGCCTAGAGAAAAAAAATATAAAAATCTAAAAAGAGTGCTTAAATTGGCATGGTTTGAGACAGTTCACCCTAAGGATTCTTCTTCAGGCCTCTTCCAAGAAGCCAAGGACTTTGGAGAATCCCTTGACTTATTCTCTTGATGTTAGCAAAAGGACCTATTGTTATATTTTTCAATAGGTCTAATAAATGTCACAGAACTGTTTCCTTTGTCTGATCTTGTAATTAGGGAGGTGCTTGTAACCACTCAACTTTCTTTTGTCTGACCCTTGAGTTCTCGTACCACTGTTCCTCTTTAAAATGATTACAGAGAAATGGTGTCAGTAATCTTGATATGCTGAATGTGATGCCTCAATGCCCTTCCCCCTTTGGAAATCAGAGTTATTAGACGGCTTTCATCTTTGCCAAATTTGTCTGTACCTCCACCTCAGTTTTCCTTTCTGGGCAGTTTACATTCTGCAGTCCCTGTGAAGCTGATGTTGGTCATGCAGATAATGGTTCAGAGATTCTTATTTAAAGCTATAGAAACTATTGAGAAACTCTGCCACATTATCAAGTACTGGTGGGAGACTAACAGTGTCTATATTAAATAGATCTTCCCAACATATCTGCGGTGAAAATTTGTTAAGCTGTCCAATCATCCAGAGTTGTTTTAACGGTAACTAGGGAGATACTCTGCTTGGTGTGTAATTCTAGCCTATTCCAGAAATGGGGAAATTCATCGAGTTCAGTACCTGTTGAGCTATCTGGTATTATTGATGGGGCAGTATAGGTTTAGGTCTTCAGAGCAGGTGTTTCCTTTACCACTGGTTGTGTTTAGGTGAAGAAATTCAAAGAGAGCTGGGTCATTTGTAACACACAGCTAAGCAGAGATCACACCTCAGAAGCCTTCACAACACCGAGCAACGAGTAGAGGGACAGGGCTTTTAATCCATCAGAGTAGCTAATTATTCTGAGACCTGTGATCTTTAGGAAGTGTTAGTCTGTGAAGTTGGTTTAGGTGCTTAGCAAGATATATGTCGGGTGAGGGGGTGTTATATTCAGTGATGGGCCTAAGAAGGAAAGAAAAGTGGAACTTTTAACTTTTTGGACCGTGATGAGAAATTATAAAGGATAAGTTGTACAAAATAGGATTTTCTAACAGTGACAGAGACATGGTCATTAAAGGAGAGCTTTTTGGATGCCTAGGATTGTCATTGTTGTCAACCTAGATGCTGATTTTGTAACCTCAGTGGCAGTTGCCGCCCTTGGCTTCTGTCTTTGGTTCTTTGTAACTCTCCATTATTCTGGTGTGAGCAGAAGAATTGGTAGACCCTTACAGAGTGTCTATTTTGATTCTCTTGAAGAGCAGTCTTCATCTTTTCGCTAAGACTCATCTCCTTGCAGGCGAGTTAAGAAGACCAAGTATAATAGGATGCTTAGAGACTTCTCATCAGGAATCATCTACTTAATATTTAATATATATAAATGAATGAGCCAAGAGGTTTCCCACCATCTCCATGGATGACTCCACATTTGGGGAAGTTTGAGTTGATGAGCCAAAAAGGATAGACTGTTGTCTCCAAAGGAATGTGTCAAAGTGTTGACAGTAATTTCAACAAAGGTAAGATAATCTAAGTAAATTCCCCAACATTTGCTGAAAGTAGTTTAATGATAGTGGAGTAATCATCTTCATCTGCTGTGTTGTGACCTCATAGTTGGTCTGTGGGCGACAGCAGGGGGGGGGGGCCTCCTCTGTGGAGGGAAAAGGTTTCCAAAGTGGTTCACTTGGAGTCGTCTTCTTTCTTATTTTCCCGGTTAGGTGTCGCCACAGTGGATCACCTGTCTGCTCAAGATTGGCAGTGGAGTTTTACGGTGTTGAGTTGCCAGCCCGGTGCCCAACCTTCCACAGAAGGCACACAGATGCAGACACTCACACCTTGGGCCAATTTAGAGTGTCTAATCCACCTACTGCATGTCTTTGGGATGTGGAAGGAAATCGGAGCACCTTGAGGAAACCCACGCGACCACAGGGAGGACATGCAGACTCCGCACAGAAGGCACCCCAGCCGAGGATCGAACCGGAGAACCTCTTGCTGCGAGGCGGCAACACTAACCACTGCACCACTGCGGCTTACTTGGAGTAGTTTCTGCAAATCTGTTTATGTAATTGTCAAAAATTTCACCAGTGGTACAATCTGTTGACATGAATCTCTTTGCACTCCTTCACAGTGCATCCTGCAGGAGCCCTTCTGATCCCTCACTTTCTTCTTGGGCAGTCATCCCAAATGACACAATGGTTGACTTGTTAAAACTGCTTGGGAAAAATGCTCTTGTTATGCACCTGTATCAAAGAAACTATGTAAGATACACCCAAAAACTGGACTTGCTGGATAGAGACACCTATAATAATTCTGTTGCTACAGCAGCAGCAGTCATTGAAGGCTCCAGAGCCACAGAATCCATTTACTAAATAAAATCTGTTGCCATGAACAGCTTTGAGAAGGAGGTTTACACCTCATACATGTCTATGCTGAGAGCCTTAACCTTCTTATTTCAAATTGGAATAATGACTCTGTTGCAGGTTATCCCTTATTTAAGAAGTGATTCAGTCATAGGAGGGTTTGCCAGCTGGAGAACTGAAGTGTAAATTGAAGACAGAGCTGGCAGCCATGTCTTTTATTGCAAGTCTCACTGTGTGCCAGTTCCACAGGCAATGAGAGCAGCTGGTATTTATTTAGTCATTGCCATGCCTGGTTGTGTCTCAGATTTTTCTGGGGATACCAAGGCAACCTTTTTAAATGCTCCCTTTAAAGGTCAGTACTCCTTGGAGCAGTGGATAATGTAGAATGTAATCATATGGAACAGGAAGACATGGCCCTCACAACTGTTGAAGTTTTAGATTCCCCATTAATTGTTCTGTATACTACAGCAGAGGCCATATCAGTTTTGGTATCAGCTTAACCAGAATCAAGTACATAACTGAGGTCCTACAGAGAATCAGCATGACAGTAGCTATTTTCCAGACCTGTTGCCATTTCAGTGCTGATAATCAATAGAAGCATGAAAACTGTGGTCCTCTTGGGAGGAGAGACAGCAGATTATCACTGAAGCCTTGCACAACTGTCTCACTCTAGGGACAGACAGGAGTAATTTTTCCACCCATTTGTCTGCATGGCTGCCAATCATATGGAACAAATAGATCAGGACTATGACATCCAGGGACTACATAATCCTCTTCCATATAACACTTTATTTTCCACTTTTTTCCCTTTGCCAGATGTCCCATCCAGTGAAAAAAGAATGTAGTGGGAAAGGAGATGGTAAACCTGCAAAAGCAAGCCATTCAAGTGGTCGCACCAGGGAAGAAGGATCTGGCTGTTACTCCAGATTCTTTAAGTCCTACAGAAAACCAATGACTGTAGGCCTGTACATGATCTGGGTAACTTAAATTAATTTATGGTCATAGTGCAGTCCATCCTTCTCTGCCTGAGTGAAGGGCACTGGATACATTATACGGACTGCCAGGATACCCATATACACATTGTTTGACATGGAATTAAGAAGATTTCTTCACATTTGGGTTGAAGACCTTCACTTGTAGGCTCTAACATTCTTGTTTGAGCTCACCTAAGTCCCCAGGGTATCCACCAAAAGCATGTCTGTAGTTGCAGTAAACTAGAGATTGCAAAGGAGTCAAGGGTCTTCCATACTTGGATGATTGCCTTCTAGCTATGCCACTAATGGGCAGTCTAATCTCAGCCAGCATGTCAATTCTCACTTTGCTTCAGTCTTTGGGAATAACAGTGAACACTGGAAAGTCCCATATGAGGCCCACACTCAAGCAGTCACCCATCATGTTCATCCAGTGCACACTGGACATTCTGTCCTGTAGGGCGTTTCTTCCATCAGACAGGATTGTTGAATTATCCATGCCCAGTCTGTTCCTGCCTCTCTCCATCTGAAGGTTGTGGATCTTAAAGCATCTGCAATTTACAGGGCTCTGTATGGCATGCTCTGCATGAGGGAATCGCAGTAGACCTAGAAAGTGCAGTGGTGTCAGCTTTTGGATCCTGTGTCAGTACCAGTGAGGATGTCCAATGCAAGGTTCAGAGGTAGACTTGTACTGTAAACTTAATGCACAAACTTTTCTTTCTTTTTTTTTTTTTTTTTTTTTGAAGTCCCCATTCTTGTTTTGGCTGTCACTGCAGATGCAGCTGTCCTAGCATGAGAAAGTGACATTTTTAAGGGCAATCAGTTCAACAAATTTCACCACAGACAGTGGCCAGTGCTACAGAAATGAGGGTGGTCCTACTCACTCAGCAGATATTTCAGCATTCCCTTCCTCGGGGTGACATTGCTGTTTACACTGTCAGTACTGAAATGGTGTGAGGGAAGACATCACTCCTACCCTCTACATTGAGAAGCCGCGAGGGAATGGACTGAAAGAAACCAGATCTTCAGCATGCAGGCTTATTCAGTGTTTGTTGCTGCCTTAAGGCTGGCTTTTAAGCCAGTCAGTAGTGCTGAACTCTTCTGTTACTGGTGGATGGTGTAAACTGTTTGCATCCCCAATCAGAGTAAAGTGCAACAACTTATTTTCCCTTATTCTTCACTTGGTAGGGTGCCCAGGGATCCATTCATGAGAAGTGACCCCCCCCCCCAGGGTTCCAGTATGCTTCCCCATGTTCCATGAAAGTCAGGATGAATGTGCATGGTTATTTTCATAGCTTAGTACTGGCCACGATAGGTTTGTTCTCTCTGCTCTGGGCTCACCTTTTGGAGAAACATCCAAGTTTAAAGTTCTTGGAAAAAAACATTTACTGAGTCACTCATCCTCTGCATTCACCTAGACCTTCACTCCTAGACCTTCACTCCTTCCATCTGACTTGATGGTTACTCTATCAATGGCCATGGACCCTTCGTACTTTGCCTGAGTGGTCCAGGTATTTTTCTTCTGCCCAGAGACCTATTATCAAAACAATGTACAAAAGCAAATGAATCAATGTCTGTTCAAGCTACCAGAAATGTGGTTGTACCCATTTACTGTTCCTGTACCACTCATTTTGGGCTACCTGCCATAGATTTTTTTTATACTGCTTTAGGCTATTCCTTCATTAAAATGCATCTGATAGCTATTTTGATTTCTCATCAGAGAGATGACTTTTTCTGCATCCCAGAAGATTTGTAAGGCCTTCTTCAGTGATACCTTTTTTATCCATGATCTAGTCAAAGATTCTGTTCTTCATTTGGACTTGCTTTGTAATAGAAAAACTGTTTCTCCTCGTAAACTGGTTACCAAAGCAGCTGTGGAAAACTGTATTTCTGGTCACCATTATTTTTGTCAAAAGGTTTTCTGAAATGTTGGCCATATGTCCTCCTTAATTGGTCTTCCATATCGATAGAATTTCCTTGCAAACTAATCCATCATTTATGCTTAAAACAGAAACTGATTTTAACTAGCCAACAAATCTACCTTTTTTCCTTCCCAGTGGTTCTGTGGTATAGAAGGTGGTCCCCTGACTTTAATCTGGACATTGGAGGAGCCTGGCAGCAAGAGGGAGAAGTGAATGGGCGGCATGGACCACTCACCTCTTCTGGGGGGGTTTGGATGGCTACATAGGTTCATAGGTAGGTACTAGGCTATCTGCCCGAAGGCATTTATAAGCCTAGCCAGAATGTGTTGGCTTTCGCCGCCCCCTTAGATTAGTTCCCTGTGCCTCTGGCCAGCAGAGCCACTGAAGTGATCCCTGAGGTAAACTTACTGTTTCCCATCCACTCATCAAGGTTTCTTTTGAAGAGTGTTAGTGAAGAGCTCTGCCTGATGTAGATTGGGATCTTGTTCCAAAGCATATGAAGTCTCTGGGACAGGAATCTATCCCTCCAGCACATCCTATTTATTGTTGTGGTGAGGTTTAGATCCCTTGAGCGTGTGGCTCGAGGGGATAAGGTTTTCTTTAGGTGGAGCATGTCCATCAATTCTGGGTTGGACATGGCCTTGTATGTCAGACAGAGATCACCTCTGAGTAGGCGGTATGCAACCGAGTACTGCTGTAGTTTCTTCAGTCTGGCTGCATAGGGCATCTGTTTGAGGTCAGTGATCCTCTTGGTGAGGTACTTCTGTGGTCTTTCCAGATGTTGTAGGTGTCTTGTAAGTTACATGCCATATGGGGTGTTGTACTCTATGATGGGTCTGATGAGTGATAAGTAGAGGGGCACAATGACCTCTTTTGATCTGGATGCGAACCCTGTTGTGATTAGGTGTGCCACGTAGAAGGATTTTCTAACTACTTTAGCAATGTGATTATCAAAGGTGAGATTACTATCTACTTGGGTCCCCAGATCCCTTATTATGCCTTCCGTATTTAGGGGACTATCACCTATGTGGTAGTTTGTGGTTACTTCCTTTTTTCCAAAGGGGATGACTATGCACTTTTTGGCATTTAGCTTGAGGCCATGATTTTGACATCAGGAGTCCGTCTCAGTGAGACCCTTTTGGAGGATGTCTGTGTCAGCCGGAGAGTCAGTTATAGCCCCTAGTTTGCAGTTATCTGTGAACTTGGTCAGCCATAGTCATCCTGTGCTAGCTTGTACCTCTGAGAAGTATATGCCGAACAGGAGGGGCCCTAGATCTGAGCCCTGAGGAATGCCACTTGTAACCGGTTTAGAGTAGGACCTAGCTCCTGCAACTCTCACCATGTGGGTTCTGTCCATGAGCCAGGTGGCAACCCATCTTGCAACATAAGGGTTAATGTTCCGGCTGGTGAGCTTGTCTATAATACCAGAATGGGGAATGGTGTCAAAGGCCTTAGCAAGGTCTAGGTAGACTGTGTGTATGGCCTTTCTTTCATTTATAGCCTTTGTAACTGTCTCAAAGAAGTCCACCAGGTTTCGGAGGTATGATATGCCCTTAAAGCTGAACTGGATAGGGTCCATTGTTTGGAGGTTCCCAATGTCTCTGTTGAGTTCCATGATGATGCGCTCCATAGCCGTGCAGACCAAGCTAGTCAGGCTTATAGGGCAATAGTTCCCGGGGTCTGTTGTGGCTTCGTTTCCAGAAACGTGGAATGGGGTCCTGGGACATGGGTGATCTGTAGCAAGCTACAATTTGAATTGCAGTTTTGCCTGTTAGTTGCACGTGGATGATCTCTGAAGCATCGTGCTGTGCCACTAACCTGGAGGTGTGGGTATCCTTGATGAATATGGATACGCCCCCGCCTTTTGTATTTCAGTTTTGGGTTCTGTGGCCGAAATGTATGGTATGAGTTGTAGCCTGGTAGTGCTGGGGTGCTCTGGAGCCTTAAACCAGGTTTCTGTTACTGCACATATATCGATTTTCTCCATACTGAGGAGTGCCTCGAGTGCATGCATTTTGAGGTTTAGACTTCTGGCATTGAGTAGCATTACCCTCAGTTTTTTGTTACTTGTGCTATTTACAGCGGTGGGTTTGTCTTTTGAGCCTTGCCTAAAAAAGGCACTATGGTGATGCCAAGAGCCTTGGCCAGTATTCAAAAGCCTAAGGGTGACATGTGCAAGCCATCTCTAGTGAAGCAGCGTGGCTTGTTTTGCATGTCATCCCAGGCGGACGGACACTGGATCCTCTTTGAATGACACCAGAAACTTAGCCAGTTGTTGAAATTGAGAATTTTTTCTTTATACCGTGGTATCATTCTTGGTGAGGGCAGGATGCTACTCAGGATCAGGGTCATACCGGCCTGGACTACATGATCAGAGAGGTCTTCCATGCCTGTTTTCATGTAGTCCAGGGAGGTATGGCTCAGGTCATTCACACCAACATGGACAATGACAGAGTCAAACTTGTACTTGTTCTGGAGTGACCTGAGCACTTGTGTTATGTGGTGGAACCTGGCACCTGACAGGCAGCTAACAGTAACCTTCTCCTTATTCAGCCTAGTGAGTGGGACATCAGTGTGCCTGACTATAGAGCCACCTATTACTGGTATGCTGGGTATGTTATTTTGCCTTGAGGGCTGTGATTGCATGGCACATTGGTTTTGTGAAGTATGTGTTTCATGGTTTGTGTTGGGGGGGGGGGTTGCTTGGATGTTTGCTTTGGAGGTCTCTGTTGGTTTTGCAGATTTTTATTTAGAGCCTCCAAGTTTGTTTTCATGTATTTATATGAGTTTTTTGCCGGTGCTGCTTTAATGGGTTTATGTGAGACTGGTGGTGTGATGCAAGTATTTCTCTTCTCCTTTTGACTGATCCAGTCCTGGGTTGAGAGAGCTTAGCCTCCAATTTGGCTGTATAATTGCATCTCTCGCATGTATTAGTGTTTGGTGGTAGGAGGAGGGGGTTGCCTGTGTGCATGAGGCAGTTGTAACATTGCCTCAAAATGCCCAGATTCACCAGTTGGACTGGAGAGTACACCTGAAACTGCCCTTTGGACATGCCTGGATAGGTACAGTGAACAGTTTTACTGGATGGCTGGTAAGGTCGAATAGAGAGCCTTGTCCTTCTGTACAGTACAGGAGGGTCATGCTAGGGTTTATAAGTGCTTGCTATAAGTTTTGAGCAACTGCCGGGCTGAGAAATGAATGGCTTGAGTGCTTAATTTAAAAGTCTAGTTCCAAGGGAAGAACTGAAGAGACTTTGTGGAGCCAGGAATAGTTTTACCCTAGCTAACTGGCACTGCCCGGCATGCAAAACCGGGCAAATTCGGTATTTATAACAGGGAAATGAAAAAGAGAGAAATTAGCCCAAAATGGTCACTAAACTAATTTCTGGGCTGAAACCACTCCTCCAGGGGCAGATAGGCTGCTCAAAGCTCCCCTCTCTCACAGGTGAACAGAGAACTTCCTTCTATCCAAGTAAGGTATGGGCAAACACAGAGATTTGTAATACAGCCCTGAATTTAGCACTAACCTGAAAACTGGACTATACTAGCTTAGAAAGGTGGGAAATGAGTATATATATATATATATATATATATATATATATATATATATATATATATATATATATATATATATATATATATATATATATATATATATATATATATATATATATATATGTATATATATATATATATATATATATATATATATATATATATATATGTATATATATATATATATATATATATATATATATATATATATATATATATATATATATATATATATATATATATATATATATATATATATATATATATATATATATATATATATATATATATATATATATATATATATATATATATATATATATATATATATATATATATATATATATATATATATATATATATATATATATATATATATATATATATATATATATATATATATATGTATATATATGTATATATATATATATATATATATATATATATATATATATATATATATTTGTATATATATATGTATATATATGTATGTATATATATATATATATATATATATATATACATTTTTAGAAAATAAAGCAGATGCACTCAAACACTTTAAATGCACAGAAAATGATACTTAATTTTAAATATCACAGATCATAGTTGTAGTCAATGCCCCTAGTAATAAAGTAGGAAGAAACACAAATACAGTAAAAGCAGATGAGTAAAGTGCAATTTTATGTGTGTGTGTGTGTGTATATATATATATATATATATATATATATATATATATATATATATAGCAGTAGAAACCAAACAAACTGATTTAAACAAGTTACCCAATTAACCAGAAAAAAAACTCAAAACTGAGCCCTGTTCCAGCAGTCTTCAGTCAGACAAGTTCTAACTGCACACCCCTGCTTATTAGGGTGCAGGGGAACCTTCTCCAAAAAAGATGTCCTGGATCAGTGCTCAAGTTATACAAACAATGCCAGATTCAGCAGGCCTGAATCTGGTCTATGCTACAGCAACAAGCCACACCAATTTCAGAAAGAAATAGTTCAGATAAGCAGGCACAATAAGCCTGTGACCAGAAGTTCCCAGCTCAGAAGGGCAGAATCCACCCTCTCCTCCCACAAGAGTGCAGACCACAAACCTTCTTAATGTAGAATAACTGGCCTGAAGCCCAAGTGCTTAAGCCAGAACTAATACACTTTTAGAATAGCATACACTGGGCCTTCAATCAGCAATTCCCAGCTTAGAAGGATGTAAGCCACCTGTCTTGCCACAACAGTGCAGACCACAAACCTTCTTAATGTTAAACAGCCTGTATGAAGCCCAAGTGCTTAAACCAAAATACTTAGAATAACAGTTACAATTTAATCAGGCTACTACCAAGCAGTAATAAATGCACCAGAATAAGTAAAATTGAGTAGTTTTAAGAAAAGCAAAATAAAGTAGGAGGAAAGACAAATACAGTAAAAGCAAATGAATAAAGTGCACATTTTTTTTATTTTTTATTTTTTTAAGTGCAAGAAGAGAGGAAGGAAGAACCTAAGTGGGCTGGCCTTCTCAAATCTTCTCTCTGTATTAAGTAGAGTGAACACTAGACTCAGAATATGATTTCACTGTACTTGGTTAAGTGAGCAAATGAGATGGACCCAGGAGGAGTGTTCTAATACAGACTTGCAGGAGGGGTGGGCAATTCCAGAGCTGCCATCACCAATACCAACACAGGAACAGGGAGGGAGGATGGGGAACTAACTGCAGAGAGACACACAGCACACTGTTCAGAAACACACAATTAGGAAACAGAAAAAATGAAAATACAGTACTTTTAAAACTGCAAGTTTGTACTTAACAGAAGACTAAAATGCACTACTGCAAGTTTCACTTAGCTTCAGCTTCTAATGCAGATGATTGTAGCCAAGCAAGTCTCTCAGGAGCTGAGCATAAAATTCACTTGAGCACATTGGATAGGTACCTGCCTTGGGAGAAGGTGGGGCTGTTGAAGAAAATTCCCATTGTGGAAATGAGGGGAGATCCTTAATATCAGCCCATTGCATGTCCACTTCTTGACACTACAGTTGACTGTGCATGGGGAAGTTAGGGCTTATGCGGGGGACTCTGAACTACCCCTGATGGTTGCCTAAATGATGGCCATTGATCATCTCTGACCAAGTGATGAGAACAAATGGGCTAATGGACCAGAAAATGGTCTAATGGTTGGCAGGCAGGGGGAGGAGATAAAATGGAGAAAAAATGGGAAATGCTTGACTGCATTGTAGGGTTGTTCTCAGGCAGCTCAGATCTTTACCTCAGTAGAACTACATCTGTTAGAAGGAAAGTGTTCATTTCACTTCCTAAATGGAAATTAGATTAGGTTTCTAAAATCTTGTCCTTTGGTTTGGGTTGTCTAAAGTTATGCTACAAAAAATAGTCTTTGCCTTTCATACTGGCAGCTCACTCTCAATCCACTAGGGCAGTAGCAACCTCTCAAGCTTTTTTTCAAAAAGTTTTTACTTAAATGATATTTGTGCAGCTGCTGTGCGGTATCCACTGAACACTTTTACAAGACACTACAGACTGGATGTGATCTAGAGGTTTGGGTCTTCCATTGGGGATATTTTATTTTATTATATATTTTTAGCATTTATTGACTGGATTAGTCCCACTAGGCTAGTAGCCTGTTTTTAGGGGAGACACAAAGTGGTATTTATACTACTAGGGGAACTTTGGCCAGGGCATAGGGAACTTCCCTTACTTGCCGTTATTGTGAGTGGGACCCTTTTTGTAGGAGCATTTTCTGTTTCCATTCCAGGTGCAGAAGCAGCCCAGAGAAACAGGGAGGTGGATGGAGAGAGGAGGAGGTGATGCAGTAGTGAAGGAAGTGAAGGAGAAAGCAAATACGGAGACTGGAGAATGCATGTAGGATTCTGAGGAACAGTTTCAAAGAAACCTGTGATGCATATGACTCAACAAATGATGGATACATAATTACAACCCTCCAGTCTGGAAGGGGTCCAGGATGTTTTCCTTAAAGAAATGGTGGTGCAGAGCGAGCCAGAAAATGAAGGAGGTGTTTCCTGGGGGATATTATAGAGAAAATACAAATGGAGGATGAAGAAGACATCCTGAAGAATAGTTGTGATATAGAAAAGAAAACCCTTGCAGAGAAGGTAAAAGGCAAAAGTGGAGTAGTAGAAAAGAAAACCCTTGCAGAGAAGGTAAAAGGCAAAAGTGGAGTAGCAGAAAAGAAGACAAAAGAAAATGGAAAAATGGAAGTACATGGTAAGGATTCAAAGTAAAGAAGACCGAAATAGACAGGTATGAAGTGTGGGACAATTTAATAGCTCTTTTGAGTGTAAAAGCACATGAGCTAAAAGCATTTATTCTTATTAAGAGTCATTTTGTTACATTATATTTGAGACTATTTTTTTCAATGGAAAAGTTTCTTGGTGAATGTGAAAAAAGAAAGACTATTACCTATGGGATATTTATGTGATAAAAAGCATTTAACAGAGAAACTAAAAAGATTAATGTACAATTCCAAACAGATAGAAAGAGAGACTTTGAAAGGACATTTGAAAGCTTTATGCAAAGTACTACTGGACATTGCAAAAATTTGACAAAAAGGGTTTGTAGACTGGTGACTGGGATTGTAGTATTGTCTTAAAAATAGAAAGAGAAAAAAATATACATATACCAAGCTTGATGAATGTGGATGGGAATAGATTTGTTGTAAAATACAGAGGACAACCCAAAACATTTTTTGTGGAAAAGGACATTTGATAACCTGTGACAAAAGAAAATGTTATATTTGTGGAGAAATGGCGCGTGATGCAAAAAATGTGAATTGAAATGTTATAAATGTAACAAACTTGGACATTTATGGATGGATTGCAAAAATGAAAATAAGAGTAAAGAAAAAGAAAAATAAAGAGGAGAAGAAAAGCTAAGAGAAGAAATTTTAGAAGTAGTAAAAATAGAAGAAAAAAATGGATGAGAAAAAAAGGTTGTAGAAGAAGGTTCTGAAATAAGTGATGAGGACATAAACTGGGAGAAAGCAAAAGGTAAAATAATTCTGTTAGTAAAAGGGTAAAAGACAGAAAAAGAAAATTTAAAGTGATAAGTACAAAAGAAAAAAAAAAAGAAAGGCAATGGATGAAAAGGAATGCATACAGCTAAAGAGTGGGAGTTTGTATAATGGTTAAGGTGACTGACTCTCAGACACCAGGTACAGAATTTGATTCTCACCTTTGGGAAGGAGAATTGGTTAGGCTTCAAATGGCCTGTTAAAGCTAGCCCAGTAGTTAGCTACAGAGTGCTTTCTGTAAGTGTGAATACTATTAAGAATATAGTAAGAAGAATACGAATTTGAGTGGTGCAGGTCATGTGATGTAGATGTAATTATACTAGAACACACAAGCTTTTTAACAAATGAAGAAAGATTATAAATGGAGAAACTATGGGGAGAAAAGATAATCTGGAATTTGGTAAATGAGATATTTTCTGTAATTGCCATATTCTGTAGAAGTACAATATTAGATGTAACTTTAGCAAAAAATGGGAAGATTAACAATTGTTCATAGGTTCATACTAGGCTATCTGCCCTGGGGCAATTATAAGCCTAGCCCGATTCTGTATGGCTTACGCCACCCCTTGGTTTGAGTATACTGTGCCCTTTTTAAGGTTTAGTTTACTGTGCCTCTGTCTAATAGTGACGCAGGAGTAATCCCTGGGACAAACCTACGATCCCCCATACACCTATCGAGATTCTTCTTGAAGAGATTCAGTGAGGTGCTCTGCCTCACATGAACTGGAATTCTATTCCAGAGAGAAGGGAGCCTCTGGGTTATGAACCTGTCCCTCCAGCAAGTTCTATTTATTTCTGTGCTGAGGTTCAAGTCCCTCGAGGGTGTGGCTCTAAGCGATTTAGATTTACTGAGGTGGAGCATGTCCATTAATTCTGGATTTGACATAGCTTTGTATGTCAGACATAGATCGCCTCGAAGTAGGCGGTATGCAACTGAGTAGAGCTGGAGTTTTTTTAACCGAGCAGCATATGGCATCTGTTTGAGACCCTTGATCCTCTTGGTGAGATACTTTTGGGGTCTTTCTAATTGCTGCAGGTGTTGGGTAAGGTACATCCCAAAAGGGGCATTGTATTCTATGATGGGCCTGATGAGGGATGAATAAAGGGGCATGATTACCTCTCTTGATCTAGATGTGAAACCCTTCGTGATGAGGTGGGCTATGTAGAAGGTCTTTCTAACCACTTTGGCAATGTGGTTTTCAAAGGAGAGATTGCTATCAACTTGGGTCCCCAGGTCCCTAATAACTTTCTCTGTACTTAATGGGTTTCCGCCTATGTGGTAATTTGTGGGCACATTGTTTTTGCCAAAGGGTATGACTATACATTTTTTTGCCATTTAGCTTTAAACCATGGCACTGGCACCAGTTATCTGTCTCTCTCAGACCTTTTTGAAGGATGTTTGTGTCAGCTGGAGAGTCGATTATGGTGCCCAGTTTGCAGTCGTCTGTGAACTTTTTGAGCCATAGTCCTCCCACATTTGCCTGTACCTCAGAAAAGTATATACCGAACAAGAGTAGTCCCAGGACAGAACCCTGTGGGATGCCACTTGTGACCGGTTTCGAGTCTGACATGGCTCCAGCAACTCTCACTCTGTGGGTTCTGTCTTTGAGCCAGTTTGCGACCCATCTTGTGACATAGGGGTTTATATTTAAGCTGGATAGCTTATCTATGATGCCTGAGTGGGGTATTGTGTCAAATGCCTTTGCAAGGTCCAGATAGGCTGCGTGGACTACCTTCCCTTCATCTATGGCTTTGGTAACTGTTTCAAAGAAGTCAACCAGGTTCAAAAGGCAAGATCTGCCCTTGACAAAGCCGAACTGGGTAGCATCTAGTGTCTGTAGGTCCCCAATGTCTTCGTTTATGAGCTCCATGATGATCCTCTCCATAGCCTTGCAGACTAAGCTAGTCAGGCTTATGGGGCGATAGTTTCCAGGGTCCGTAGAGTCTCCACCTTTGTGGAGTGGGACTACTGTTGCTGTACGCCATTCTGTGGGCACATATCCTGTAGTGAGGCTGAAATTGTATAGCTGTTTTATTTGAGGGATTAGTTCCTCTTGGAGTTCATGTAGGACACAACCTGGGACGCCATCTGGTCCCATGGAAGCAGTGTTTTTTGCAGCCTTCACCTGAGCATCAGAGATGTTTGGGAGGCAGCCCTCTGCCGGGAAAGATACTTGCTCTTTTGGGGGGGGAGGGGATGGAGAAGTTTGCACTGAACCGGTCTGCCAGGATATTGGCGATGTCTGTGGGTTCAGTGTATTTTTTGTCATTTAGAATCAACTCAGAACAAGTCTGGGAGTTGCATCCCAGGTTCCTAACATAACTGAAAAAAGCCTTATGATTGTCTTTGGTGTCCTGTGCAATTTTTCTCTCGAAGCTGGCCTTGGAGGATTTTATGAGGGATCGTAATTTTTTGCTAGTACTGATCAGAGATGCCTTCCCTATTAGGGATTTTGCTCTATCATGTAGTAGCTTCCTCCTTCTGTTGTACAGTTTATTTATGGCAGGGGTCCACCAGACTGGATGCCTGCCTTTGGATGATTGGGTCTTGGTTTTGTTTGGGATAGCATGATCCATGCATTCCTGGAGATGTCCGTAGAATGCGTTTATATAGGATTCTGCAGTTTGGGCCATAGTTTCCACTGGCCCTGGGGCCTTGAAGGATTCCACTTTGGTTTTGAGAAGTGAGAAGTTCGCTTTTGAGAAGTTTTTCACTGTGGTTTTCTGGGCTGGGGTGGGGTCGGGATGTGGACATCCAGTGAAATTAATTTATGGTCTGATCGTACCAATGAGGGATATACTTCTGGTGTGGAGCATAGAGTCCCCATGTTGGTAATGATCAGGTCTAGTATGTTGTCCCCTCTTGTGGGAGTGGTGACTAGTTGTTCCATAGCATTTGAGTTTATCATTTCCAGGAACCTTTGGGCTAAGGTGCTGGGGCTTGAGTAGTGCTCCCAGTCAATGTTTGGGTAGTTGAAGTCGCCCAATGTAATGGTGTTCGGAGAGATCTTCATGTTCTCCAATGTTTTCAGGAAAGCCGAGTGGGATTCCTGACTTTGAGCGGGTGGTCTGTAGGATGCTATAAACTGAAAAGCAGTCTTGCCCACTGTTAGTTGCACATGGATGGTCTCCGATGTAGATTTAAAATGGAAAGAACAAACCTATAGAATCGTAGCAGTATATGCTTATACGAACTGTAAAGAAAGGGAAAGCTTATTTCATCAGATTTTTAAATATGTAGTAATAAATATGAATATTATAGTAGCAAGAGACTTTAACTGTGATTTAAGTGGCAATTGTAAAAAGATAGGAAATGATACGAGCAAAATATTACATGTTATAAGATGTGATAAGTTAAACTTTTGGGACAACAATTCATGGACTTACAAAAGGGGTATGAATAGAACTGAAATAGTGTCAGAAGGTGTAGTAATGGGAAAAGGAGACAACTGATACAGGATTTTCTGATTAACTTGCAGTATAGCTAGAGATGAAAGAAAATGAGCATATAAAATAGACAAATGAATAGAAAGAATAGACGAGAAAGCATGGAATGAAGAGGGAAGAGATTAGTAATACAGTTATGGAAAGATATTACTGTGTGAACATTTTATAAAAATTGGTCTGAATGGTGGGTGATATGTAAAGAAAAATATAAAATGTTTTACAGTAGCAGTAGGATGTGAGAAAATTAGAGAAAAAATATAAAAGGACATTTAACAATAGATTGGAAGATTTAGAACATAGTGATAGTACCTTGGCAAAGAAATAGAATTATATGAAAGAAATAAAAAAAAGCAAGAATCTTTATATAAGCAAATATTTTTTGCAAGAAAAACTGTAGTAGAATTGAGTTACTTAAGCAGATTAGTAAAGAAAGATGGTAGTGTAATGAAAGAAATAAAAAATGTAAAATGATAAATAGAACTCAGGAAGAGAGTATGAACAGTGTAGTACAATATGTACATGAAAAGAAGAAAGGTGGTAGTGAAAAATGTGGAAAGTAAAAAAAAAAAAAAAGAAAAAGAAAATAAATATTTGAAAAGGAGATTTATTTAAGTGAGCTAAAGTATTAGGACAAGTAACTATAGATTTGGCTGCAGGCCCGGATGAAATAGGGTATGAAATGTATAAAAATTTAAGGGATTGGCAAAAAGTATTTTTTAAAGATTTTGAATGAATGGTTAAATGAAGTTTTTATGTGTAAAGAATCATGGAGTGGAAAACTTAAATTTATATGGAAGAAGAAAATTAAAAAACTGGATACCAAAAGTATTGAATAATAATAATTATAAGATCTTTATGAAAGTAATACATATGAGATTTGAAACTAAAATGTGAAGGGTTGTCCCAAATTATTAATGATAGAGAAATTGTGGATTTTATGAACAGAAAAGAAGTGAAAGTCAGGATAAGAGACCTTAATAAGACATTTGACACAATTGGACATGAAATCTTTTGGTAATAATGAAATAATGTAATATAAGTGAGAAAGTTAAGAAATTATGTATGTCAGCATATAGTTAAAATAAAGTAAAAATACTTGTAAATTACTGGTTAAGCCAAGAGGTACATATGAAAAGTGGTGTGAGAGAGAGATGTCCAATGAGTTGTATACTCTTTGAATTAGTTATGAGTGTATTAGTATGTGAAATCAATTACAAAATGAAGGTGGAGGGTATATAACACCTGAAGAGTTAAGAATTCCAGTTATGTTAACTTATGCAGATGATATTATAACTGAGAAAAACAAAATTTGGATAAAAGAAGTAATTTGCACAAATGGGTGTTTAGTGTTGATAGTGATGGCTTTAAATAAAGAGGAAAGTAAAGGTGTAGGTGATGTAGTAAAGATCAGTGGTATATATTTTACAATGAATGAAATTTCTGTATTAGGTATAAAATTTGGGAATAAAGATGCAAGTAGAATTCAATGGGGAAAAACAACAGAAGAAATTAAGCAAGTGTCTTTTCCATAGAACATATAAGTTGTCATTCAGAAAAAGACTTATTTGATTAATTCAGTACTCATGGGAAAAATAGCATACTTAGCAAGTGTATTACGAATTATTGCAGATTTTTTTTTTCATTTATATGGGGTTCTTAGATTAAACCCAGTAAAAAGAGGTGTTTTGAAGGTAAATAAAGAAGGAGGAGGTTTAGGTTTAATTAACCCAGTGGTATGCGCTACTTCATTAAATTTGTACAAAGTGTTAGTGGATAAATGAAAAATCTGAGAGCTTAATAGTAAAACTGTGTAAATATAAGTATGATAAATTTTGGTGCATGGTAAAAAAGTAAAATACAAAAATAGTGTATAAATGAAAAAATAAAATATTACCGAGACAAAATATTTTTGTAGAAAGTAAAAACTGATGATGTAGAAAAAAAAAAGTATGGTATAAGAATACAGTGATAAAACATTACATTACTGTGTAAAACCATGGGAAAATCTAACAGATGAAATAAATTAAAGCTATAAAAATAAGAAGTGAATGGTGTAATCAGAAAGTAGCATGTCAAAATTTTTTGTGGAGACTGGTAATAGATAAATTGTCATAAAAGGAAATATGCATATAAAAATAAGTGAATATGTTTACATTGTCAAGAAGAAACAACTACGGAACATAAGTTTTTGAAATGTATGAGAGTAAAAGTAGTAATGGGGAAAACTATGTAAAGAAGATTTTTTTTTTGAAGATTTAAAAGAAGTGGGTAAAATAAACATGGATATGTTTAAATATGTATATTATAAGAATAACAGTAAAGAATATGTTAAAAGAGTAGATAAAAAGTTATTTTGTTATATGGGTTATATGGAATGAAACAATAAATGAAATTATGTTTAATGGTAAATGGATTTTAGCAACAATATTAAGTAAAAATCAGACGTGGTTATAGAAAAAGGAGTGGAGGTCTAATAAGGATGAATATTTAGTTTGATTGTATAGGAAATTATGAATATGTGTAAACAGATTTATATATTCATATGTTTGTACATATGTAAATATTTTGTAAATAAGGGCTATTTTTGTATATAAATAAAGGACCCCTACTGGTTAGGAGAGTGCTTATTTTGTTCCTAGTGCAGTGGCAGCTGGGAGAACAGCTCTCAAGGAGATGCAAGATGGCAGATAGCACAGATGCAAATGCCAGTGTGGTGTTTGAAGCTCTACAGAATTCTGAGGAGTTGTTTCATCAGAAGCAAACATTCAAAACAATGATGGATGTGTTATTACAGCCGTACAGCTGAGAGGGATTGTAGGATCATATTTGGGGTGAATTGTCATAGAATGCACCAGAGAGTGGAAAAGGTGTTTCAAACTTCACATATTCCCAGTTTTTTTCTTTTTGTCTCATCTTCCATTACAGTCAGTTGTTGCTGTCTTTCTGTTCATTTTTTTCAGTATTCTTTATATGAGGGAGTTGTCTGCCGCAACGACCCGACGTTGGCCAGTATACAAAAGAATTTTACTACTTAGAGGTGCGTGGTACATTGCACATAGGTTGCTATCGGACATAGGCCATAAAAGTGATGTAAGCACGCACCATCCTCAGAACAACTTTTCCACCAATCTGAATGCTTCACCCGTACATACAGGCTGCTCACCGAAGTGGTTGCTGTCTCAGCATTTCAGATGAGTGCCCAGTTGGAGTATCCTTTCTTTGCTTTTTCTGCTGTGGTTAGGGTTAATGTCATCCAGGAAGGGCAAATGCCAGTGTGGATGTCAGATTCACATAAAGATGATCACTAGCAGTGTCTTTTTTTGTCTTGGGCCTACCCGTGATCATAGCGCTTGCCCTGTCTGCCAGGCCTTTGTGCCTAAAAATTGAGAAGTAGGTTATCTTCCCTTTCAGTATATTTAGAGAATCAGCACTTGAAACTCATTCCAAAAAGCACTATGGAGGGACCCTCAAGGCCTGAGGCCAAGTTGCTTGTGAAGGGGAAGCTCAAGAAGCCTAGGCCTGAAACTTTAGCTGCATCTCTAGTGACAGACGTTCCTCTTGAGGCAGTTGTTAGTCCAGAGAGGCGTTCATACCCTGCGTCCAATTCACAGGCTGAACCTGTAACGGTGGCTGTCTTGGATCAAGATGACAGCACGTCCCTGGAGGTACCACAGGCATCCAATGCAGATGTCCAAGGGGAGCCTAGACGTATGATTACCAAGGGCCCTAGAGGGATCTCTCATATATTGGTTAGAGAGGAAGTTAATTCTGACATTATTGAAGCTAGGCCTATGCCTGGTCCTCTGACCTTATGTAGGGCTGATCTGCATGCCAAGAAGAAACAAAAAACTAAGCATTTGTCACCTCCCACTAATCTAGAAAAGGATTTGCAAAACTTTACCCATGGCATTTTTGATGCCCTTATATTCCTTAGGCCTCCTCCAGGAGTTTCAGTAATGGCCACACCCTGGGTTACCTCTCCTCAGAAGAGTGTCAGGAAAGAGGCTTCTTCTGAAAAGGAATAATCCTCAGAGGATGTGTCCCTAGCTTATTCATCTCAGATACCCTCCCCACTGGATTATGCTTCTCTGGAGGAGGATTCCAATGTACTGACTCCCTAGTGGAGGGAATTACTTTCAGTGAGACCTTGGGTAAGATGAAGGAGCATTTCAAATGGGACAGTTGTGAGGTGTCTGAAGTACAAAAATGTTACTATAAATTACATCAGGTAGATATTCTTGTATGCTTGCATTTTGGGATACATTTGCATCTTCCAGTAGGACTTCTGATTCCCAGCCTCCAGCACCAAAGAAACCAGACAAGATTGTACAAGGTGCCTGAAGACTGCGTTTCTTTTCAAAGCCCCTTCTGCTGATCCTTCTGTCTTTATGGTGACTTTTGATAAGCCCTCAAGATTACTTCCCTCCACCTCCCTTCTTCCCTGTGACAAAGATAGTAGAAATATGGAGAGGTTAGACAAAACATTATACACTTCTGTCACCCTTGTCTGTAGGTCTGTCAATTGTTAAACACACTTGACCAAATACACCTTGGGAGTCCTGTCCCAACTTTCAAAAATTATTTCAGGTTTGCCTGACTCGGAGAATAAGTCTTTGGCTTCATCCTTGCTTGGGGTATCCTCTCAGGTAGCCATCATTCAGTAAAATGTAGTTATGATACTGTGGAGACTTTAGCTAGAGCAGCTGCTACAGGTTCGGTCCTGAGAAGATTTGCAAGGTCGAGACTTCAACCATTGCCAGAGGACATTAAATCCAAATGTATGGATGCTATTCTGGACAATTCAGTCCTGTTTGGGCCAGCTTCTGCAAATGTGCTGAAAACCTTACAGGAGAAGGGTAAGGAGATGCAAGAACTGAAACACATCCTGGTTCCCCCTGTACCAAATTTCTTAAGGAAATAAATCTTCTAAATCTGTGCTTGTTAGAAGGCAGTCACAACCCCCTCCAGCTAATGCTAAAAATTCTGGTAAGAGACCTCAGCAATTTAGAACACCCCAGCAAGCCCCACCTCAGAAACAGCAAAAACAGCCCTTTCCAGACAGACGAGGGTCCATCTGACTATTTGGACCCCAAACACCTTCCCCCCTTTTCCCTTAATCTTTCTCTTTCAACTCCAGCTTGAGAAAACATTACACTGGATTCTTGGGTGCTCTCCATCATGGAATTCACTCCTACCTTTCAGAGGCATCCCACAACCACTCAGAGAGCAACTGCAAAATTATCCAAAGGTGCTGCAAGACCTGTTGGATCAAGGCACCATTCAACCTGTCCCATCAAATTAAAGGGGAAAAGGGTTCTATTCAAGGATGTTCTTGGTACGAAAGAAAGAGGGTCCTTGGAGACGCATCCTAGACCGTTCCTTCTTAAACACCTTCCTTAAAGTGCCTATGTTCAGAATGCTTACTTTGCAAACCATTTTCCTTCTGATTATCCCATGTGCTTTTATGCCCTCCGTAGACATAAATGACACTTACCTACACATCCCCATTCATCCCAGTTACAGGGAATTTTTACAATTCTTTGTAGCCTCTTGGCACTTTCAGTTTTCTGCCTTGCCTTTTGGTCTTTCTACCACCCCAAGGGTATTCACAAAATGCCCTATCCCCAGTTACTGTGTACTGCAGACATCAGGGCATTCAGGCTTTCCCATACCTGGACGACCTTCTCTTTCAAGCAGTCAGTCCAGAAGCACTAGAGCACAATCTAAGCTCAGCCATTTCCATTATACAGTCTCTGGGTTTCAGAATAAACTAACAAAAATCTGTTGTCTCCCCATCTCAGGACTACATTTTTGTGGGATGCAGGTATACAAACAGACCTTATGAAGGTCGCTCTCCCCACTAAGAAGGCTCAGGAACTCCTTTCCTTTTTTCCAAGCCTCATCCCTCTAACTCATATCACTGCCAGGAATTTTCTCAGAACCCTGGGCTTTATGCCGTCCACCATCCCAATGCTTCTAATGGCAAAACTGCACATGAGAAAACTGTAGTGGTTCCTGAAGTCAGTGTGGATGTGACATGCACATCCACTAGAGTTGCCAGTTCCCCTTCTGCCTTGTTTGAAGAGAGAGATTACCTTGTGGATTCAACAGTTGACTGCCGACCCGGGTTTCTCACAACATCTTCTACCACCTGTCCAGGAGATGTTCACAAATGCCACAGACACAGGATGAGGAGCAGCTTTTGGCTCCATAAAAGCACAAGATATCTGATCATCCTGTCAAAGAAGGGAATACATCAGTGTAAAAGAAATGAGGGCATCGCTATTGGCTGTTCAGACCTTTCAGTCTCTCCATCACAGGCCTTCTAAAAATTTTCACAGACAGCATGACTGTTCTCTGGTATGTGAACAAGCATGGAGGGACAAAGTCTTATCTCCTTTGCAGATTAGCCCTGCAAGTGTTGGAGCTGGCAGTCAAACTTCAGACCCCCCTTCAGGCTGTGTATATCCCTTCCAGCCTGAATGTAGTGGCAGACACTTTGAGCAGGTTCAAAACATAATCCCATGAATTAATGCTTCACAGGGATACGTTCCTGGACATTGTCCACCGATGGGGTACTCCACTAATGGACCTTTTTGTCTCCCCCATGAACAGACATCTTCCACAGTTTTGTGACAGAAATCCATATCCTCTGGTCTGGAAGGTAGACACCCTCAGCTTTACATGAAAGGGAATGTTTCTGTATGCATTCCCTCCCCTTCCTCTCATTCCAAAATTCCTGCTAAAGATTCAGCAGGATAAACCATAGGTTCATAGGTTGGTACTAAGCTATTGGCCCTAGGGCCTATGCTAGCCTAGCCATAACAATTCCCTGGATATTTCTTCCCACAATATTTACTTCTCTGGATCCCTGTCTAGCAGGGCGACTGACATGATCCCCAGGGTGAATTTTCTATCTCCCATACAGTCATCAAGGTTCCTTTTGAAGAGAGCCAATGAGGCACTCTGCTTGACATGTATGGGCAGTCTGTCCCAGAGTATGGGGAGTCTCTGGGTCAGGAACCTATCCCTCCAGCATGTTTTATTCATTGTGATGACAAGGTTTAGATCCCTGCCGCGTGTGGCTCTGAGGGATTGGTATTTCTTTAAGTGGAGCATGTCCAACAGCTCAGGGTTTGACATGGCCTTGTATGTTAAGCAGAGATCGCCTCTGAGTAGACAGTATGCTGCAGAGTATAGCTGGAGTTTTTTTTTTAGATGGTCAGCATATTGGATCTGCTTTAGGCGTGTGATTCTTTTAGTAAGGTATGTCTGTGGCCTTTCCAGCTGTTGCAGATGTCTTGTGAGGTACATACCAAACGGAGCATTATACTCTATAATGGGTCTAATGAGGGATGAGTACAGTGGGATAATGACCTCCTTTTTTCTGGATGAAAAGCCCTTAGTGATGAGGTGTGCCACATAGAAGGATTTCCTGACTCTTGTGGAGATGTGGTTATCGAAAGTGAGACCACTGTCCACCTGTGTCCCTAAGTCCCTCATCACACTTTCGATGTTTAGTGTACTGCCACCTATGTGGTAATTCATGGGTACATGTTTTTTTCCACTGGGGATAACTATACATTTCTTGGCATTAAGCTTGAGCTTGTGGCTCTGGCACCAGGCATCTTTTTCTGTAAGGCCCTTTTGTAGAATATCCACATCTTTTGGTGATTCAGTAATGGCTCCCAGTTTGCAGTCATCTGTGAACTTTGTTAGCCAGGGTCCCTTAGTGTTGGCCTGTACTTCAGAGAAGTAGATGCCAAACAAGAGTGGTCCCAGGACTGAACCCTGAGGTACTCCACTTGTCACTTGTCTGGAGCTGGATTTGGAGTCGGCTACTTTTACAGTCTGGGCTCTGTCAGTAAGCCAGTTGGCAACCCATTGAGTGATGTGGGGATTTATGCCCAACTTAATAAGTTTATCTATGAGTCCAGAGTGGGGGATGGTGTCGAAGGCCTTGGCGAGGTCGCGATAGGCTGTGTGGACTGCCTTACCCTCGTCCACAGCTCTAGAGACTGATTGGAAGAAGTCAATCAGATTCAGGAGACAAGATCGGCTTTTCACAAACCCAAACTGGGTGGGGTCCAGTGTTTGAAGGTTGCCAATGTTTTTGTTTATAAGTTCCATGATGATGCATTCCATGCCCTTGCAGATCAGGCTTGTCAGACTGTTAGGACGGTAGTTCCCGGGATCCAAGGTGGATCCCCCCCTGTGGAGTGGGATAACTGTAGCTGTTCGCCACTCAGTGGGCACAAAGTCTGAGGTGAGGCTATGATTAAACATGACACTTAGGTGAGGTGCCAGTTCATTTTGTAGCTCATGTAGTACACAGCCTGGGATGTCATCTGGTCCCATGGATGCTGTATTCTTAGCTTTGGAGAGTGCGGTTTCTACCTGTGTGGCCGTGATTACCGGAATTTGGCAATCTGTTGGTATTGAGATGGGCCCTTTAGGGGGTGAGAGGGGGGTGAAGTTGGCACTAAATCGATCTGCCAAGATATTGGCAATATCCTCGGGATCAGTATATTTAATGCCATTCTGTTGTAGCCCAGAGCAGATCTGAGCATTGCCATTTAGATTCTTGACATAACTATAGAATGCCTTATGGTTGTCTTTGGAATCTTTGGCAGTTTTATTTTCGTAACTAGCTTTTGAGGATTTTATGAGGGATCTCAGCTTCTTACTGAGGCTGGTGAGGGAGTTTTTTGCATCCTGGGATTTTCCTCTTTTCTGCAACAGTTTCTTCTTTCTGTTGTATAGTTTGTTTATAGCAGGGGACCACCAGATTGGCTTCCTTTTTTTTGAAGAAGAGCATCTTGGTTCTATTTGGGATGGCACAATTCACGCACTAGTGGATGTGCTCATACAGTGCCTTAGTGTAGGATTCTGCAGTCAAACATTCAGATCCCATCTGCATGGGTGTCGTGAAGTGTGTCACTTCTGACTTCAGTAGCATGAAGTTTGCTTTGGAGAAGTTTTTTAAGGAGGTTTCCTTACTGGGGGTGGGGGTGGGATGTGGGTGTCAAGGGTGATTTGCTTATGGTTAGATCTGACCAATGAGGGGGTGACCACTGGTGTGGACATCTATTTCCCATGTTAATAATAAACAGGTCTAGAATATTGGAGCCCCTGGTGGGACAATGGATTAGTTGATCCAGGGCGTTGGAATTTATGAATTCCAAGAACCGTTGGGAAAAGGAATTTGTACCTGAGTAGTTTTCCCAGTTAATGGCATGGTAGTTGAAATCACCCAGTATTTGGTTGTATCTTAATATTTTCCAGTATGTTTAGAAAGGTGTAGTTGAGAATCTTTGGGCGTGGTGGGGGATCTGTAGCAAGCTACAATTTGGATTGCAATCTTACCTATTGTTAGTTGCACCTGGGGAATTTCAGATGCATTGTGTTGGGCAATTAGTCTGGAGGTGTGAATATCCTTGGTGAATATGGACACTCCTCCACCTTTAGTGTTTCGGTCTTGGTTTTGATGCCGAAAAGTGTGGTAAGAGTTGTAGCCTGATATTGCAGGGGTGCTCTCTGGAGCCTTGAACCAGGTCTCAGTTACTGCACAGATATCGATGTTCTCCATTTTTAGGAGTGCTTTAAGAGAGTGCATTTTGAGGTTTAGACTTCTAGCATTGAGTAGCATTACCTTCAGATTTTACATGCTTGTATCTGTTACAGTGGTGGTTTTTTCCTTTGAACCTTACCTAAAAAAAGGCACTATAGGGGTGGCAAGAGCTTTAGCCAGTAACCTGAATCCCAGGGGTGACAGGTGCAGACCATCTCTGGCAAAGCATCATGGTTTGTCGATCATGTCTTCCCAGGCAGACAAATACTGGATCCTCTTTGAATGACACCAGAAGCTTAGCCAATTGTTGAAGTCAATCATTTTGTCCTTATACTGTGGTATCATTCTGGGCAAAGGCAGGATGCTACTCAGGGCTAGGATCATACCTGCCTGGGCCACATGATCCAAGAGCTCTTCCATGTCTCTTTTCATGTAGTCCAGGGAGGTGCGTCTCAAGTCATTCACTCCAACATGGACAATGACAGAGTCGTATTTGCACTTGTTGTGGAGTGACTTGAGTGCATGCGTTATGTGGCGGATCCTGGCACCTGACAGGCAGCTGACTGTAATTTTCTCCTTGTTCAGCCTGATGAGCAAAAATCTTGATGGTGGCTCCCTTTTGGCCAAGACAACATTGGTTGCCCCCTACTCCAGCATTTAGCCATGGACAATCACCACAAGTTACCCCACAAAGTGGACCTTCTCTCACCACACAAAGGAACCGTCATCCATCCCCACTTGTCTACTCTTCAGCTGACGTGCGTGATAAGGTTTTAATTCCTTCCAGACACCTTTTTTCAGAGGACATGCTTAGGGTTCTGCAGGAGGCCAGGAAACCCAATATTAGAAAATCTTATTTGTCCAAACGGAAGAGATTTTCACTTTGTTGTCTCTCTCTTATAACCTGGACCCACTTACAGTGGAAGTCCCACTGCTTCTCTCATAACCTGTGTGGATTGCTGGATGCTGGGTTATTTTACTCTTAGTGAAAGTGCACCTGTCATCCATTTCTGCTTGTCTACCTCTTTCTCTCTCATTCGCCTCAAGATTTGAGGCTAAACCTTTCTTAAAAGCTGTCCTTCACATGAGACCCCCCTCGAAACTGGTCCCCCCCCCAGATCTTAACTTTGTATTGTAGAAACTAACCCTAACCGATTTTGAGCCAGCATCTTCTGCCTCCCTAAAATACTGCTCTTGGAAAACTATCTTGCTGCTTGCACTAACCTCAGCCAGAAGGGTTTTAGAACTCCAGGCCCTTACGGCTTCTTCTTTCTTGGTGTTCCACAGAGACAGTCCCTCTTCACACCAATCCTTCCTTTATACCTAAAATGGTAAATGAGTTTTCCCTGAACCAGTCTGTTCATTTACCTACCTTTTTCCCTTCTCCACAAAATTCTGCAGAGAAGGTTCTACACACTTTGGGTCTGTACAGACAGCTTAGGTTCTACCTTGACAAAACAAAGAATATCAGGAAAGCTGACCAGTTTGTTTTCTTTCATCCAAGAGCTTTAGGACTTCCTGTCTCTAAATGCACTTTTTTCCAGCCAGATCTCTAAGGCTATTTCCTTCTGCTATGAGCATCCTGGGAAGAGCGTCCCTTCTCCTGTTAAGGCACACTGTGGCAGGGCTGTTGCTTCTTTTGGTGCCTGCTTCGGACTGAACACCAACTCCATTCTGGAGGCAGCTACTTGGTGTCCATACCTTCACCAAACATTACAAACTGGACATTTCCAAGTATAGGGCAAGGTTTGCCAGGGCTATTATCCATGGTTTCATGGGGAGCTGCACTGCTCCTACCCACCTCCCTTTCCTCATGAGCTTTGGCATTCTTCCTCATGTAAAGAATACTGCAATAGAGAAAAAGAAGGACATAGATTAGCTGTGTAAAATCTTACCATAGTGATAGATGTCCTTCTCTTCTCTGTTGCAATAGTCTATGCCTCCCTCCTTCCCCTTGACTTTTTTCTTCCTTGGATGTACTTAATCTACATACTTTGCTAAGACGAGCTTTCCTTCTGGGGCACTTGTTCTGAGGATGGTGCATGTATATGTCACTTTTATGGCCCATGTCTGATATCAGCGTAGATGCAATGTACCACGCACCTCTAAGTAGTAAAAGTCTTTTGTATACTGTTCGACGTCGGGTCATTGTGGCAGGCAACTCCCTCATGTAAAGAATACTGCAACAAAGAAGAAAAGGACATCTATCTTTATGGTAAGATTTTTACACAACTAATCTTTCTGCCTGTTCAATTTCTTTTCCCATCTCGTCTGCCTTTTCCTCCCTCTGAGTTTTAGTATTCAGTTATTTCCATGGCCATTTACTGGTCAGGCAGAGCTTTTGCACCTTCTACACCAACCACTTCCAAATGATAAGTGCTTGTTAAGTTCTGGTGTTCAGTTCTTATTGACTTCAAGCTGTTCAGTTCTTATTGACTTCAAGCTGTTAAAATCCTGTGAAACATAATCACAACATTTTTGGGTTTCTAATTGATGGTCACAAAGCAGCATGGCCACCCTTTCCAGTTCATGGATCACACTACTGATGCCCACACATCTTGTTTCTTCCATTATATTTGATAAATGACTCATTTACTCTTCCTTACACCAAAATTCACATTGAAAAAAAGTATTACTTTGTGAATTTATAAGAATTACAGTCATCACCATCATCAGCGCCCCTTTTCCCATTTTTCTGCATGGGGTCAGGGTGTTGTGTTAACTGTTGCCATCTCTCTCAATTCAATGCCACACTCCTGCCTTCTTTGACATTCATGCCTGACTGTCACAGACCTTCTTTCACACAATCTATCCCCCTCTTTGGATGACCTCATTTCCTCTTAGCTTCTTCCTGTCTGTTCCAAATCTTCTTCACCAGACTGTCTTCTGCTTCTCTGCACATGTGTCCAAACCACCATAATCTGTCCCCTTTTAGCTTTTCTGCAGTTGGAAGTACTTTGGCTTATGCTGTTATGTCCTCATTTCTTTGTCTGTCCCACAGTGTGCATCCTACCATCCTTCTCAGGCATTTAATTTCCATCACCTCTAGCTTCCTCATCTGCTCTGCCTTTATTGCCCAGGTTTCTGTACCATATAGTAGTACTGGTTGCACCACTGCCTTTGTACACCTTTTCAGCTTCTTTGGCATTTTTCTGTCATAGACAACACCTGCGACTCTGTGCCAGTTGGCTGCAGCCCCTCTAAATCTACCTTTGACCTCTTCATTCAGACTTCCCTTCTCCTCAACCACCCCTTCCAGATACTTGAAGCTGTTTTACCGTTTCCACCATCTTCCCTTCTATATCAGTTCTCAGTTTTTTCTGATTTCCCCAGTTTGTTGCAGTTACCACTGTCTTATCTGTGCTTAGTTTTATCCCATGTGCCTTCATTTTTGCAATACAAACCCCTATCCTTTGCTGAAGTTCTTGCTCAGAGTCTGCCTGTAATGCCACATCATCTGTATACAGCAACTTTGTTGATCTGACCCCTCCAACCTGTTTGCTAATGTAGTTCCTCACCAGTATGAACAGCAGTGGGCTTAGAGCTGAACCATGGTACACACCCACTCCTACTGGAAACCCCTCTGTGAGGTTAAACACTTTCTATATTTGAGTCATTGGGTACTTGTACATAGCCTGCACTAATTCTACAAGTGTTTTTGGGACTTTGAATAATTTCAGTACTGCCCAAGTCATCCTTCTTGGGACCTTGTCATATGCTTTCTCCAAGTCTAGGAATGCCCAGTTGGACTTTTTTTCTCATTTCTTGCTTATCCCAAACTTATCTGTATCACTGCAAACATTGAGTCAGTTGTGCTGCATCCTGATCTGAATCCAGACTGCTAATTTCCCATCTTACTTTCTACTACACTGCGTATCCATTTATCAGTCACACTCTCCAAAACCTTCATGCAATGTGATAGGAGTTTAATGCCACTATACTGCCCACAGTTGTGGATGTCCCCTTTGTTCTTGTACACTGGCACTAGTATGCTTATTCTCCAGTCATCTGGGATATACCTTTCTCTCCACACTGCTCTGAGTACCCTCATTTCTCCCCTATCTCACCCGACATTTTTATCATATCTGCTTTGACCTCATCTGCCTGCTGCTTTCTCTGACTTCATTTTTCGTAGTGCTATCCTTACTTCTTCTAGGGTGGGATCCTCTTCTCTCATCGTAGGCTGTTTCCGGGGGAGAACAGCTTCTGTGGGGTTTTCTTCATTCAGGAGCTGCTGGAAATTCTCCTTCCATTTGCCTTTGATGTCCTGTGGCTTGGTGAGCAGATTGTTGCTGGCATCCCTTATGAAGAGTATCTATCTTTTTTAACTTTCTGTCTTTGCCTTGCAACATGATAAAATTTCTTTGTGCCACCTACTGAGTAAATTTTCAGAAACTGGTGGAATGCCTCTGATGCCCTATTCTTTACTGTTGTAACTCCTTTCTTAGCTTTTTTGTTAGCCAGACAGTATTCCTTCCTAGCCTGGTAGGTCTTTTCTGTCTCCCACTTTTTCCTGCACTCCTTTCTTTTGCTGATGTCCTGGACTTCTGCATTACACCACCAGCTTTCCTTATGTACCTTATTTCCATACCTAGCTCAGCCGCATATCTGTTCTGTAGTTCTAACATATGCTGTTTTACAATGTGGTCAAGCAATTACCAGAAAATGGAAAGCCAAATCTAAACCAATTATATTTGAAGTGTTGAATATCGTAAAAGAGGTAAAATAACTGAAAGTAGGATCTTTTAAAATGGGAAGGAACAAATTGCATGGAAATAAATTGGATTTGTGGTAACAATACATGCAGATTAATGAATGTTTTACCGAAGGAGTGATGTTTGAGGCGGAAATTGAGCAATTTATGTAACAGGCTGAATAAAAGCTGTTGCAAAAAAGAAAACTTATATTTAGTGTATAATGTATGTAAATGAAAAATGTTAATATGGTTTGTTTTCTTTTCTATTAATGTATGTATGCTTATGTTATAAGTAATAATTTAATAAACATGTTAAAAAAAAGAATTAGAGCAACCTGCAAAGGCAATTAAATTTACTAGAAACCACATAAGTTCCCACCAACACTTCCTTATTTTTTATATAATTTTAGTACTGGAACTGCGATGGTGGTGCTGCGGTAGCGTTGTCGCCTCACAGTTAGACGCCCGTTCGAGTCTCAGAGCATCTTCTGTGTGACGACATGCGTGAATGGGCGTTCCTTCGTTGAAGGTTGTGCGTTAGGCCCGGCAAGCCAGCGCGTAAAACTCTACTGCCAATCATTAGCGGACCGGAGTTCCGCTGTGGCTACCCCTAACCGGGAAAAGCCGAAAGACACAAACGAACTGTTCCTTACAGCAGCTATCTTCCCTTTTCATGTTCCCTTGATAATTATCTTGTCTGATTCCAATACTTCAGGTTGTCAATTCCAGCTATTCTTCCCAAGTTTCTTCCCAAACGTAACCCCTCTACCAGATCCCAAACGTAACCTCTCTACCAGATCTCCTAGGTACCACAGACTTTCTTCATATCACCAACTTTACTAATCATTGCCTCTTCTGTATTACTTAAAAGTTCACTGCCTTCTGCTCTCAGCATATTGCCCCTTTGTAAAGGTTTTCTTCATTTTTGCTGTTACTCCTCATATTTCTCATATCCATTCCTTCATCCTGCATTCTCTGATTTTCATTTGACAAATGGTCGTCAGTATGTTCCATTATTTGTCCTTTCTCCCAGGAACAGTCCTTGCAAAATTGTCCTACCCGCATACATAAACAGCACGTTTTTTTATTTGATATTTCTACCACCTGTGCCCAAAATACAAACGTTCATTACATCTTTCATGTTAAAATGGGTAACCGAGATGTTCCATATTAATGCAAAAATTATCCTGGTTTCCATTTGTAAATGGGCTGCTTTAGGTAAATGTCTATTCTTGTGTCTTACAATCCAAAATGTAACCTTTTTATTTTCCAACCCACAAACCCTACTCCCCATCAGCAGTTAATCCTTTTGTTACTGTTGCAGCTCTTTTGAAAGTAGTCAGTTACGTTAGATAGTCTTGACTCCTCACTGTAGCATACAGTTTGTCTAATTAGTGCCCTGGCTGAAGTTTTTCCATTATTCCTTACCTATTTTAATTCAAGAAAATGCTACTTTCAACAGTGCAAAATTTTAAGTGCATTATTTTGTGGTAAATGTTTTGTCAGAATGAGATACTTACTAGGGAAGGGTTATATTTAAGAGCATTAACTGGATGCCTTTGGTCTTGCATATCTCACCGCTTCTGCAAACCTTCTTTGCTGCTTTTTGATTTCCCTCATGTGACTACTCTCCTTCTGCCTTAATTTGTTTTTCCCCCCAAAATTCCTGTCAACTGTGCTCTTTATTTACTGCCAGTATGATTCAATCCATATTTACCCTCCATTTGCCATCAGGGCCTACCTTCTGTCTTAATGTTTAGTGCGACTTCCGTCTGTCGTCCACTTCCTCCATTTACATGTCACTACATTTCTCAAATTCCAGTCAATACTGACATCCTGTAACAAGAGGAGGATCAACTGCAGAATGCTAAGCAGAAAATAAAGCATTACCTCAATAATGTGCACGAGTTTGGAAAGATTGCTGTTAAGCAACTGTTTTTCGATAATAGTGGAGCACAAAAACTTTTCGCACAACGACTCAGCCAGTAGACCGTAGAAAGGGCTTGTCAGTAAGCTTACAAGCTTAGGGAGCATATAGCAAGGAAGGTAACAAGCGATCCTGCAGAGGTATTAGAAATATTTTGAAAATTCTATGAAAGTCTCTATAAAGCAGAGAAATAGGAAAATGAAGAAAAAATACAAATGGAAACGTTTATGGAAGAATTAAATATGCCAAGGGTAGAAGTAGATGAGGCTCAATTACTAACTGTTGGGACAGGAGATGAGATAAAAATTATGATGTATAACCAATCTACAGGGAAGTCCCCAGGAATAGATGGTATTCCTGTGGAAGTGTGGAAGCTAGGAGGGGAAAAGACTGAAAGATCTGGAAGGTTTTGTTTAACAGTATTTTAAGTGGAGAAGTACCAACATCTTGGAAGAAACCAGTGGTAGCTGTAATATCTAAAAAGGGTAAAGATCCATCAGATCCAGCTTCATATAGGCCTATTTCAATACTAAACCATGATCATGATTTAGCTATCTCCAAAACAGGCAACAAGCAGTGCTATGGGAAAACAACCTTTCTTCCTTACTACCAGTAAACATTGGAGTTCCTCAAGGCTCTGTTTTAGGTCCCCTTCTTTTTTCTTTATTTATAAATGACCTACACGTGAATACACCCCAAGCCATCTGCATTCAGTATGCTGATGACTCAACTTTAATCTGTTCTGCTAATAATGTGTCCTCCCTCCAGTCCCTCACCCAAACAGTCTTCCACGATGTAGAAAAGTGGTTTATGGAACACTCCCTTCTTCTTAATGCCAAAAAAACAAAACTTCTTCTCTTCACTCCTACTCACAAATCTTCCACACCTTTCTTTACCATCTCCTCTAATAATGCTACCTGTATTAACCCAGATATGACCACTCGCCTACTAGGTGTAACTATTGATAACCGTCTTAATTTTGATGACCATATTAACAACACCATTAAATCAGTTAACAAAAAAATAGGTACTCTCTACAGAATTAAACCCTTTCTTACCCCAGCAGCTAGAAAGACCATTGCCCAGACCCACCTGATCTCTACCCTTTTCTATGCCACTGCTATATATACTAACTTATCAAAGAATAACTTGACCAAACTCTCTACCTGTTATAATAGTATATCTAGATTCATTTCGGCTACTCCCTTTAGAACTCACCATTGTCTCAACCTCATGCAACTTGATTGGTTAGAACTAAATAACCACTTACTCTATCAGCAACTACTTATCGTTCATAAGTCTCTTCACTACCCAGAAGCTACCCCAAGCCTTACAAAACTTATCTCACCTTATAAGAACCTAGCTACTCTACGCTCTGCTAATAAACTTCTAGTAGCCACTACTAAATCATACAATAAAGCTGGTGACTCATTATTTGCAAACTCTGTTGGGAAAATCTGGAATCAACTCCCTCAAGAAATAACTAACCTAGACTCCACACCCCTATTCAAAAAACACATCAAAGAATATCTTAAAACTCAGTGGCTATGTCCTTGTACTAAACCCGACTGAAAAAACTTCTCCCTTACTCCTACCTTCCCTCACTATCCCCTAACTGTCCCTCTAAATAATATAACTAATTGATGCCAGCTACTTCTTTTATATTACTTTTCAAACAATTTGTTTTATTTTCCTTCTGCGTGTTTGACCATCTTGTGATTTTCTTATAAGTTTTTATTATTCTAACTTTAGTATGCTGCATTCCTGAAATTTGTATTGTTAACCAGCTGTCTTTGGTTAATTTGCCTTGTGTTTGCTAGTTGTTTTTTTTGTTAAAGTCTTACATAAGCCTACCATTGTATTTTTTGTAATTTGCTTTGTTTTTTGCTGTAAATGTTTTCTTACTTCATGTAATTGGAGCTTTTCTCCCCGGGCCTCTACTGAAAACGGATATATGTCCAGCTAGACTAGCCCGGTCAACAAATGTAAAATAAAATAAAATAAAATAAATTATAAAGTGTTCATGTCTATAATGGCTAAAAGACTGCCAAAAGTAATGCCAAAGTTGATATGGATCAATGTGGTTTTGTGGAGGGGAGGCAAACATTTGACAATATTAACAGAACACTGATGATCCAGAGGGAAGCAGAATGTAAGAGGATAACATTGTTGTTGGTGGGTCTTGATGCAGAGAAAGCATTTGCCAGAGTAAGCTGGGACTTTATGAGCAGGGCAATAGAAGCATTTGCATTTCCTGAAAAAATTATAAAGTTGATTAGGAGGATATATGAGGGATAGGAGGCGAAAATTACATTGAGTGGGATCCTCTGATAATTTCTGCTTGAGCAGAGGAACCAGGCAGGGGGTGTCCTCTTTTCCTTTTGTTATTTGCATTATATTTAGAACTACTGACAAAGAAAATAAGGGCTCAGAAAGTCAAAGATATAATTAGTATGGTAATCAAGAAAAGCTGGCTCTATTTGCAGATTATATTTTATACATGACAAAGCCAGAAAGAGACATTACAGTGTTGTGGAACATTTTGAGACAGTTTCATATCTTTTCTGGATACAAAATTAATGAAGCTAAAATAAAGGCAATAGCAGTAAATTATGAACCCACACATGAATTGATTCATCAATATTCATATTTATGGGGACATGATACAATGAAATATTTAGAAGTATGGATTAAAAATAATTCTGGTGTGGCAGCTAAAGATATGTGGAAAGAGACTAAAAAAAGATAATACAAAAACTAAGAAAATGGAAGCTCTGCTATATGAATATGGATAGTGAGATACAAGCGGTCAACATTTTTTTAGTGCCTTAGTCTTATACACAGGTCAGGCATATTTTTTGTCAATCAGAGGAGAAGTTGTGGATAGCAATTAATAAAGACCTGAAGGACTTTATCTGGGAGATGAAGACGGCAAGAATCAAGTGGGATAAGCTGATTCTTCCAATGGAACAGGGCAGATTGGGATTATCCAGTTTGAAGGGATAATCATAGGTTCATACTAGGCTATCTGCCCTAGGGCATTTATAAGCCTAGCCAGTGTGTTTGGCTTTCACCACCCATTTTAAATTAATTTTGCTATGCCCTTTTTCGAGGTTAGTATACTGTGCCTCTGTCTAACAGTGACACAGAAGTGATACCCGGGGTAAACCTACGATCTCCCATCCACTCATCAAGATTCCTCTTGAAGAGAGTCAATGAGGGACTCTGCCTAACCTGGACTGGGATTTTATTCCAGAGTGAAGAGAGCCTCTGGGTTATGAATCTGTCCCTCCAGCATGTCCTATTTATTTCAGTGCTGAGGTTCAAGTCTCGAGCGTAGCTCGATGGGATTTGGATTTTCTGAGGTGCAGCATGTCCATTAATTCCGGGTCGGACATGGCTTTATACGTCAGGCACAGATTGCCTCCGAGCTGGCGGTATGCCACTGAGTAGAGCTGGAGTTTCTTTAACCGGGCAGCATATGGCATCTGTTTGAGCCCTTTGATCCTGTTGGTGAGGTACTTTTGGGGTCTTTCCAGTTGCTGCAGGTGTCTGGTAAGGTACATCCCAAAAGGGGCATTGTACTCAGTTATTGACCTGATGAGTGATGAGTAAAGAGGCACGATGACCTCCCCTGATCTAGATGTGAATCCCGTCATGATTAGGTGGGCTATATAAAATGTTTTTCTAACCACTTTGGCCATGTGGTTGTCAAATGAGAGATTGCTATCAACTTGGGTCCCCAGGTCCCTAATTACTTCTTCCGTACTTAATGGATTACCACCAATGGGGTAATTTGTGGGGCACTTTGTTTTTGCCAAAGGGTATGACTATACACTTTTTGGCATTTAGCTTGAGGCCATGGCTCTGGCACCAGTTGTCTGTTTCTATGAGGCCCTTTTGGAGGATGCCTGTGTCGGCTGGAGAGTCTATTATGGCGCTCAGTTTGCAGTCATCTGCGAACTTGGTCAGCCACAGTCCTTCTGTGTTGGCCTGTACCTCCGAGAAATATATACCGAACAAGAGAGGTCCCAGGACTGAGCCTTGTGGGACGCCACTTGTAACTGGTTTGGAGTCTGACATGGCTCCAGCAATTCTAACCATGTGGGTTCTGTCCTTGATCCAGTTTGCAACCCATCTAGTGACATAGGGGTTTATATTTAAGCTGGTGAGCTTATCTATAATGCCCGAGTGGGGTATTGTATCGAAGCCTTTTGTGAGGTCCAGGTAGGCTGTGTGGACCATCTTCCCCTCATCAATGGCCTTGGTGACTGTTTCAAAGAAATCGACCAGGATTAAGAGGCAGGATCTGCCCTTAACAAAGCCGAACTGGGTAGGATCCAGTGTCTGTAGGTCCCCAATATCTTTATTTATGAGGTCCATGATGATCCCTTCCATAGCTTTGCAGTCCAAGCTAGTCAGGGTTATGGGGCGATAGTTTCCAGGATCCGTTGAGGCACCACCTTTGTAGAGAGGGACCACTGTTGCTGTACGCCACTCTTTGGGTACATATCCTGTAGCAAAGCTGAGATTGAACAGTAGTTTTATGTTTGGGTTTAGCTCTTCTTGGAGTTAATGTAGGACGCAGCCCGGGACACCGTCTGGTCCCATTGATGCTGTGTTTTTTTGCTTTGGAGAGGGCGGCTCTTACCTGTGCATCTGAGATGTCAGGGGGGCAGCACTCTGCTGGGATAGATATTTGCCCTTTTGGTGGGGAGAATTTTGCGCTGAACCTGTCAGCTAGGATGTTGGCAATGTCTGTGGGTTCGGTGTATTTTTTGTCATTTTGGACTAATTCTGAGCATATTTGGGAATTCCCACCCAGGTTCCTGACATAACTAAAGAAAGCCTTGTGATTATCCTTAGTGTCCTGTGCAATTTTTCTCTCGAAGCTGGCCTTAGACGATTTTATGAGTGCCCGTAGTTTTTTGCTAATACTGATCAGAGATGCCTTCCCTTTTTGGGATTTTGCTCTATCATGTAGTAGCTTCCTCCTTCTATTGTATAGTTTGTTTATGGCTGGGGTCCACCAGACAAGACGTCTGCCTTTGGAGGATTGGGTCTTGGTTTTATTTGGGATTGCATGATCCATGCATTCCTGAAGGTGTTCATAGAATGAATTTGTAAAGGATTCTGCGATCTGGGCCGTATTTTCCACAGGCCCGGGGGCTTTGAAGGATTCCACCTTGGTTTTGAAGTGTGTGAAATTTGCTTTAGAGAAGTTTTTCACTGTGGTTTTCTGGGCAGGGGGTGGGGTCGGGATGTGAATATCCAGTGAGATTAGTTTATGGTCTGATCTTACCAGTGAGGGATACACTTCTGGTCTGGAGCATAGAGTCCCCATGTTGGTGGTGATCAGGTCTAGTATGTTTTACCCTCTTGTGGGAGTGGTAACAAGTTGTTCCATAGCATTTGAGTTTATAAATTCTAGGAACCTTTGGGCTAGGGTGTTGGAGCTAGAGTAATGCTCGTAGTCTATGTTTGGGTAGTTGTAGTTGCCCAATATAATGGTGTTTGGAGAGATGTTCATATTTTCCAGTGTTCTCAGGAAGGCCGAGTGGGGTTCCTGGGTTTGGGAGGGTGGTCTGTAGCAGGCTATAAACTGGAAGGAAGTTTTACCCACTGTTAGTTGCACATGAATAGTCTATGATGCTTTGTGCTGTGCCACCAACCTGGAGGTGTGGGTGTCTTTGACGAATATTGATACTCCCCCTCCTTTTGTGGTAAGGTCCAAGTTTTGGGGCCGAAAAGTATGGTATGAGGTATAACCTGGTAGTGCTGGGGTGCTCTCAGGAGCCTTGAACCAGGTTTCTGTTACTGCACAGATATCTGTGTTCTCCATGCTAAGGAGAGTTTCGAGTGCGTGCATCTTGAGGTTTAGACTTCTGGCGTTGAGTAGCATTACTCTTAGTTTCTTATCCCTTGTGATACCTATGGAGGTGGGTTTGTCTTTTGAGCCTTGCCTAAAAAAGGCACTATGGGGGTAGCAAGACCCTTTGCCAATATCCGAAAGCCCAGGGGTGACAGGTGAAAGCCGTCCCTAGCGAAGCATCGTGGCTTGTCAAGCATGTCATCCCAGGCTGACAGGCATTGGATCCCCTTTGAATGACACCAATACTTAAGCCATTTGTTGAAATTGATCATCTTGTCTTCATATTGTGGCATCTTGGGGAGGGTAAGATGCTACTCATGGTCAGGGTCATACCAACCTGGGCTACATGCTCAGAGAGCTCCTCTGTGTCTCTTTTCATGTAGTCCAGGGAGGTACGTCTCAGGTCATTCACACTAGCATGGACAATGACTGAGTCATATTTGTACTTGCCTTGGAGTGACCTGAGTGCTTGTGTTTTGTGGCGGATCCTAGCGCCCAACAGGCAGCTCACCGTGACCTTCTCCTTATTCAGCCTGGTGAGCAGGACGTCAGTGTGCCTGATGATAGAGTCACCTATTACAAGTGTATCAGGTGTGTTGTTTAGCCTTTAAGGGCTGTGACTGTTCAGCACACTGGCTTTGTGAGCTATTGTTGCACGTGTTTTGTTTTGGGGTAGCGGTTGCTTGGGTGTCTGCTTTGGAGGTCTCTTCTGCTTAGGCAGATTTTTATTTAGAGCCTCCGAGTATGTTTTTGTGTGTTTATGTGTTTGGTTTGCTGTCGTGGTAGGTCTATGTGAGACTTGAATTGTAGTGAGTGTGGTTTCCTTCTCCTCCTGAATGGTTATGCCAGTACTGAGTTGAGAGAGCTTAGCCTCCAGTTTGGCTATATGGTTGCATCCCTCATATGTGTTGGAATTTGTTGGGAGGAGGAGAGGGTTGTCTGTGTACATGAGGCAGTTGTAACATTGCCTCAAGATTCCCAGATTCTCCAGCTGGACCGGAGAGGAGATTGACAACTGACCTTTGGGCATGCTAGAATAGTATTGGGAATTCTTTTATAATTGAAAAAAAGGCCAATGGGGATCAAGGTACTGAAGGGGAGTTTGTGAGGGTGTAGTGCTTTTAATTTTTTAGTGCTGACTTATGTAATTGCTTTATTTCAGAGCTACACAGTTAAATACTCCTATACATAGCACAAGCAGAAAACTATAATTCAAAGTGGAAATGGATGATGTTGAAACAAGGGGAAAGCTCAAGAAACGAGGAGAGACTGGATTTTGGATGTAGGCTTTTAAGGACAATAACAATAATCATACATAATATTATATCCATAATATAGCAGAATGTAACAATTAAGCCAACACGAGAAAGGAGATTCTGCCGATAGGGATGACTGCAATTAGGGATATAGACAGTAGACAAGAGGGGGCTGGAATTTATTGGAGAAAACTGGCAAAGGAACCAAGGTATTGGGAGCAAATACCTAGAGAGAGAAAGGTAATATAATGGGAAGAGGCCAATAATTTATTTGGACTGCAGGTTAGAGATTGCTTTCCATATCAATAGGCAAAGAGAAAGAAATAGGGGGTCGAAAATGAAAGACCGGCACTGGTAGAGTTTTTAGTAGACTCTAGCACAGAAGCTACCATTAATAAAGGAATAATAATTAATAGACCATATAAAATATTGTATGATAACTATAAGAATCAGAGGAGATTAGAAAGGACTGGAAAGAGAGATTGGATAAGCAATTCACAAAGAAACAATGGGAGGATATATGTATGCAACCCAAATATGCAACAAAATGTAGAAGATTTAGGAATTTTACTTGGAAATGGTTACATAGATATTTTTATACTACCTTCCTCAGGTAGACCGCAAATATTGGAGGTGTGACTGGGAAGAAAGAGGTACATGGGAACATATTTTCTGAGAGTGTGGTGGGTTTGTGGACTTTGATTCCCTGCAGGATGCACTGTCAGATGCTGGGTGGACGAGGAAGATGATTTTTCTGAGCTATCATACAGAATCAGAATTACACAGACACGGTAAGGCCGTGCTGTGTCTAATTATGGTGGCTGCCAAAAAAGCAATTACTAGAAAATGGAAATCAAAATCTAAACCAACTACATTAGAAATAGTGAGTATAATAACAGAGATAAAGCAACTGGAATTGAGATCTTTAGAAAAGGCTGGGAGCAAACTACATAGGAAAAAAATAGAAATTGTAGGAACAATACATACAGGAGAGGAATGAGGTTTAAAAGAAGGCAGGACTTAAATGAGCTGTGTAATGTTTGACTGAAAATTATTGGGTATATTATAAGTGATATATAATGTTTGCAAATGGGAGTGTGTCAGTATGGTGTGGGATGTAAAATGCTTGCAACTAGGATTGTGTTGGTGTATTTGTTTTCATTTATATAAATGTATGATTGCTTATATCATAAGTGATGGTTTTAATAAAGACGTTTCTTATTTAAAAAAAGGGTGCAGGTGTTGAGTAATTTGTGTAATATTGCTTAGGCTATATGATTTATAGCAATATATGCAAAGTATAATATTTGTTAATGTTAATTTAATACAGTTTGATTACTTTTGTATAAATGCAAATTTGCCTATTTCACAAATGATAATTCAATAAAGTTTTAAAAAAAATACTGACATCCTATGCTTATGTTTCAGTATATACGGTTTTGGTCATAACTGTTTTCTGTTATATTGTACCAGCAAGTGTTTTTATTTCATTAATTTCTACTTGTGTAAACTTCTGAGCCTTTTATTTCACAATGGCAACCCAGTGACCCAAACCCACCATTACAGTCAAAATGCCTTGAAAATTCCACCTTTCAGAATTTCTCCTGCAACCTTGCCAGGTGTCTCACAGTTCCTAAGTACCTTGTCAGGATAACACTGGAAAAAATAAGACAGTGCAGGCTTATGTAGTGAGCAAAATACAAATAAACCTTTTTGACAATAAAATAGTAGGAAGCCTTCTCATAAAAGACATTCTTGATAAAAACATTTATTAACTAGATGTAGTGTCTCCATGAAATTCTTTGTATATTGTCCACATTTCTGCTAGTGTTTGCGTAGGTATAGCATCAAATTTTGCAGTATATATATTGTAACCAGTATGGTTGCCATTGTCAACTATGTTAAACATGTTTACGTTTTTTATGACCTTAGTTATGGCAGAAAATGGGTCCAGTTTGCCAATGTTTTTATCACATGTACAAGTTAAAATAAGTCTTTTGCCTGTTAATGTACAAGGAATTCTTATTTTTTTTTTTAATATAGGCTACCTTCTGAAGTTGAAAAACCCAAGCCGGAGGAAAAGCCAAAGGAAGAAGAAGTCTCAAGGCGAGGATGTTTCACAAGAGAGGAATATGAACGTCGCCAACAGCTAAAAATCATGGCGGACCTGGATAAAGTTCTACGTCAGAAGCCTACAACTGTTAGAGCAGTAAAAAAGGCTCGTCCTAAAAGTGAATTCAGAGATGATTCAGTCATTTCCAGGAGTCCTGCAAAAAATCATCTAGGTACATGGTACATTTGAGTGATAACTGGTCGAAATAATTATAGTACATTGTGTCTCATATTAGTGTCAACAGGAAAGGCAAACTTGTTTGTGTGATTTGTAATTTTGTGTAGCTGACCATTTCTTACTTTTCCTGTTTGTCCACCCCTTGAAAGTTCTGCTGACTTGCACTCCACGATTCCTTTTATTTATTTTATTTTACATTTGTTGACCGGGCTAGTCTATCTGGATATATGTCCATTTTCAATAGAGGCTCAGGGAGAAAAGCTGCAAGTTTTAATACATAGTAAAAATCAGTCTACATAAAAGTTAAGACAGTCAAATCAGTAAACAGAAAAAAAAAACTAAAAAAGATAAAATATATACAAATTTTTTTTGAGATGAGTAGAAGAACAGTATTTAAAAGGTAGCTTAGAATAAAAGAAAGGATAAAGTGAGAAAGAGCTGGGGTAAAGATAGGAAAGGTATCAGAGATATAATAGGATGAGTAGAGAATTAGATTATTTTCATAGGGCTAAAAAAGTTACTTTTATGAAGGGGAGGCAAAACATACACCTAAGAAGAGAGGAAAGAAAGGAAGCTTTTGAGTATTTGTTCAAAGGGTAAGTTTCCTGTCTTATATTAGCTGTGGAACTGTAGAAAACATTTATTGGGTTATTGGGTAGAGAAAGGGGAGAAGGAAAGGGGGATAGGAGACAGAAGAGCAAGCTTGTCAGGGTTAATACAGGGGCAGAGCCATTTTTATTAAGGTACAATTTGAGATTCTTCTTGAAAATAGGAAGAGGAGTCAGGGATGTGATATCAGTGGGTAATTTGTTCCAGTGTTTCCCAACTGAGTTGGAGAATAAGCCATCTCCTGCAGAGTTATTAGGTGTAGTAATGTTGATCAGAAGTTTGTTAGAGGAGCATAGATGTTTCAGGTTATAATAAGGGGTAATAAGGCTGGTGAGTATTGGAGTTTTGGTGGGTTGGTGCAGGGTTTTGTGAGCTATTAGTAGTTATTGAAGTTTAATCTGATTAGGAAGTTCGAGCCAGCCAAGTTGTCTTAGATTAATGCAGTGGTGGGTTCTAAAAGGAGATCCGGTAGCATATCTAGCAATGTTGTTGTAGGATGTAACTAGTTTATTAAGGTTTTTTTTTGACAGGTTGGTATAAATAGGACATGCATAGAGTAAAGTAGAGATTAGATGGGTCCTGAGTAGGGTGATTCTAGTAGCTGGGGTAAGAAATGGTTTAATTCTATATAGGGTTCCTATTTTTTTGTTTACACTTTTTATACTAGAGTTAATGTGATTCTCAAAATTGAGTTTATTATCTATTGTAATTCCTAGTAGTTTTGTGGTGGTTTCAGGGGAAATACTAGTATTGTTGTTTGAAGTGATCAAGAAATGTAGGGGGATTTGGTTACGTGTTGGGGAGAAGAGTAGAAGTTTTGTTTTCTTGGGGTTGCGTAGGAGGCAGCGTTGGGAAAACCAATGTTCAACTGTGTTAAAGGCTTTTTGTGTAAGAGACTGAAGTTCAGCAAAAGAGGTGGCTGTGCAGATAATAGTGGAGTAATCTGCATATTGAATACAGTTAGAAAAAGGGGATAGCTGATTGAAGGTCATTGATAAAGATGGAAAAAAGAAGTTGACCTAAGATAGAGCCTTGTGGAACACCTAGGGAAATAGGACGGTGGTCAGATATTGAGTTTTTCCAGACTACTGCTTGTTGACGGTTTTCGAGGTAAGATTGAAACCAATTTAAGTTGTTAGGATCCAATGATAGATAATTGGGAATGTGGAGGAGCATTTTGAGATTTACCATATCAAAGGCTTTAGATAGGTCAATGAATAGTGCAGAAGAAAGACTGTTTAAGTTGCGGTTAGTGTTGATGGTGTTTGTGAAGAGCAGAGCAGTGGTGGTACTGTGGGAAGGTCTGAAGCCATGTTGACAGCTAGCAAGTAGGTTGTTTTGGAGAAGATGATTTAGGAGTTGTTTATGGATACATTTTTCTAAGATTTTGGCAATAGGGGATAATAAAGCAATGGGACGATAGTTAGATCAATAGAGTTTCCCCCTTTGTGTAGTGGGATGATGTGGGGTATTTTCCAGATATCAGGGACAGTTCCTTCATTGATGGATCTATTTATCAAAATAGAGATAGGATAAGCTACAGCTTTGGCTCCTATTTGCAGAAACTCAGCAGGGAGTTTGTCTTCAGAGGGTGAGAAGGGTTTTAGTTTTTGAAGTAGTGAAGAAATATATGATGTAGGGATGGGATGGAAGTGAAATGAGGGTGATGTATTAACAGAGAAGGAGTGTAGATTTGAGGTGTCAGGAGGTAAGCCAGATTTTGTATAGTATTTGTGAAGTAAGAATTAAAGGAATTGGCTATTTGTACAGGGTTATCAGGGTTAGAGTCCTGTGGGTTGGGTGTGATTGATTGGCCTGGGGATAGTAGATTATTAATGGTGGTCCAAAATTTTTTAGGTTCCTTATTGGATATTTGTTGTAGACGAAGGTAGTAGTTCTGTTTATCAGATAGTATGGCTTTTTTTGTTTTGTTCCTACATTCACAAAAGGTTTGATGGTCAGCTTGTTTTTTGGAAGTACGCCATTTTGCCCAGTTTTTGTTTCTGGTTATGATTAGTTGCCTAGTATTGTTGCTTATCCAGGGGGCGGGTTTGGTTTTGATTTTAATCTTGCGTATGGGTGCATGCTGATCTAAAATAGATAAGAATGTGGAGTTGAAGTGTTGTACAGCATCATTGAGAGGTAGTGACTTTAGAGGAGTCCAGTTACAGTGATGTAGTTGTGTGAGAAATAGTTCTGAGTTAAATTTTTTTTTTTTGAGCGTAATGTATGGAAAGAGGTAGGAAAAGTGATGCTAGATTTTTTTCTTATAAGTTAACATGTGGTCACTTAGATCATCTGGTAGGGTGCCTGAAGAGTAGGTTTGTTGGGGAGTATTAGTAAGTATCCAGTCCAAAATGGAGTCTCTATTTTTGCTTTTGTTAATTCTGGTCGGGCCTGAGATAAGTTGAGAGAAGCTATGGAGATTAATATGGGAAGTGGGGTTTGACTGGTTGCAGTGATTCCAATCAATATTTAGGTCACCAAGTATTACTGTTTCTTGTGGGACAGTGGATACAAGCCAGTTGAGAATGTTCTCGAGGGTGTTAATATTATTTCCTGGGAGGAGATATGTACAAATAATATAGATGGCTTTACTTTTGTTTATTTGAAGTTTAGAGCATATAAGTTTGGCATTATTGTTTATGGGGAGGTCCAAGTTAATGGTGCTGATTTGTAGGTGAGTTTTGTAAAGAATAGCAACACCTCCTCCCTTTTTTGTTGTGTGGTCTAGTCTAATTACATTATAGCCTGGTGGGGTAATTTCACAGTCTTTAATAGTGGGTTTTAGCCATGTTTCAGATAGGCATAGGATGTCAAATTGGTTGACATCAGGGAGTGCATGTAGTTGTGCAATTTTGTTGCAACTACTACATATATTCAGATGAGCTATGGTTAGAGAGTTGGTAGATCTGGTTGCTGGTATGTCATTGTCAGGGTTGTCATTGTTTTCAGTAGTTAAGGTCTGGGTGTGATGTGGGCCAGGGTTTGGATGAATATCTCCATCTAAAAGTATGTTGTACAGTGTTTGATGTTTGGGTTTAAGGTTTAAGACAAAGTAGTAGGCAAGTTTTTTTTTGTTTTCAGGTTATAACATTTTATATGAGTTAGTCTGTGATATTTAGCTGGGGAGTAATTGGAAGTGTAGATGGGATTTTGGAATGTCACAGGAGATGGTGAGATAGGAGATGAGGTTTGAAAAGAGGGAAGTAAAGAGATGAAGTGTATGAGTTGTTCATAGTAGGTTAGGAAATAAGATGTAATAAGAGGAGTTAAGAGTAATAGGAAGAATAAAGATTGGTTTTGAGATGGATACAATGTTATGTTCATTGTTGAGATGTGAGGTAAAAGACAGAGAATGAAGAATGGTTGGTCAGATAGAGTTTGAGAACTATAGTAAGTTGTAGTGAGTTAAAGGTGGATGATAGTGTTGTAATTGAAATGTGAGGTGAGATGAAGGGGAGGAGTGTTGTAATTGTGGTTGTGTAATTAGTGAGTTAAAGGTGGATGATAGTGCTGTAATTGAAAGGTGAGGTGAGATGAAGGGGAGGGGTATTGTAATTGTGGTTGTGTAATTGGTGTCAATTGAGTAGGGGTGTGGTTTGTGGTGTTATAAAAGTAGGACCACTGGGGGTGGGTGGGAATTGAGGGTAGGGTAGGGGAGCGGAGTGAGCCCGAAGGGCGAATGGAGCAGGCAGAGACAATAGAGCAGAATGTGGAGGAAGACAATCAGCAAAGTGAGAGAAACACAACAGGTAAGTCTGGTGGTTAGAAAAAGGTGGACAGAATGCAGAGGTAGGAAGGAAGAGAGTCAGGATACAAGACTGGTAGTTGCTGATCGCAGAGTGCCTGGGGAAAAGGAGAAAGGTGGTGGATAAGTGTAAGAAGAGACTGAGAACTGAGTGACTGGGGGTTTGTTTCAGGAAGCTTACAGAAGTGGGGTAGGAAATAACAGGGCAGAGGCTAGTAATTAGGAAAGGTTACCAAAACGAGGTAGGAGATTACAGCTCAGGAAAATGTTACTTTACAGAGTTAGTTTGTAAGGCACCACCTGGTGGCCACTCTTGGTATGGCAATGGTTTTGTCTTAGAGGAGATAGGGACGAGGAAAGGAATGGGAAAGGGTAAGTAATGCGAGGGGTAAGACTCTGGAAGACAAGTAGAAGACAGTGGGGGGGTGGGTAAGGCTGCTGGCTAGCCTGCCTGTTTAGTTGGCCAAGACTAGATAATTTAAGAACTTTATATAGAAGAATTTAAATTACATGTACTAGATAATTTAAGAACTTTATATAGAAGAATTTAAATTACATGTAGTTACATAGAGTCAGTATTGATACATACTTTCAATGCCTTTAATAGGTCAAACTTTTCTGGGAGATGTTAGGGGTTTTCTTAGGTGCCTTAGTGTTCCGAGGTTTCCAGAAGGGTGCAGGTAGGTAAATTGTTGCAGAGACAAAACTGGAACACAGTGTGAATCCAGCAACAGGAGCAGGATGCACAGCAGCCAGGTGAGGGGAGGTGGAAAAAATTGTAGTCTATGCACTGCTCTTTCTGAGAAATTAATTTCTAATATCTAGATTGATGTTTATGCCTTTATTTTTAAAGTCATATCCCCTCTTCCTCTATTCTTTTTCATATTTCTTCTATCATGTTTACTCTTTATTGCATTTTTAATCTATTTTAATCTTTGTTAGAGAAATTGACTGATATATTACAGACCCATTTTAGCCACTGCCTAGAAAACTACAGGATATAGAAATGAGTAAATACAAATATATCTAAGTTATTCAAGGTGTAGATTACAGAAGGTGAGCAGAATGCATAATCTGTAGTGATTAGTATGTGTCGTACGAGCAATAAAATGTATCATCAGCATTTATACTGGCACTGACAAATGCTTATGATATGCGAAGTGTAGTAGGTAATGAAACATGAGTAATATAAAAACCCCTACAATAACAAAAGTCATGCACTATGAAGAGCATAAATAAGGATGTAAGAATACAAAGAAGACAAGAAGACAAAAATGTGTCACATTATACAGAACACATTAAAAAAATACATGTGCTGAATCATACTGGTAGAATTAATAATTTTAGAGCTTCTCTGCTTTTTGGCAAAGAGTATTATTTATTTTATTTTACGTTTGTTTACCAGGAGTGTCCGACTGGGCAAAAAGCATATTTTCAGGGGAGGCCCGAGGAGAAAAGCTCTATAAAGATACAGACAGTAGACTTATAAACACTGCGTAAAAAATAGAGGTACATACAAAAAAATATAGAAACATTGGTATAGCTGTTCTCAATACATTAGACTTGTAAGACAGTTGAGGTAGTAGAGTAGAGGAGAGAACAATTGAAGAGATAAAGCTATTTTCAAGAAGTTTGCATTGCAAAATATCTGAGTATTACCAGCAGATAAATGTACAGGCATAATTATTTGATACTGTGCCAGTGTAGACTTTGGGAGAAACTGATGTTTAATCAGGATGTATACTGTGCATCAACCTGAGGGGGACTGATACAGTAGGACAAGATAATGATTTGTTCTTTCTGGGGTGAGCTTGAACTAGAAGGATGATGTGGGAGGGGGGTTGTATTCAGATTAGGACATAAGTGGTGCTGTGTTAGTTGGTTGGAGGGGGATTATAGCAGGGACATCTGAGTTATGATTGCAGAGAGCAAGTATGGACTAAGGTACAGAACTTGCTTTGACAGACTGTTATCCTGGGTCTGTGCAGGTAAAGTACCAAGAGCTGAGTAAGTGTGACTGGAGATAGTTTTTGAAGTTGGGCTTACTGTCCAAGATTCTGATATCTAGAGGAAGGATATTCCATATTTCAGCAGTAGCACTGGAGTAGAGGGAGTCACCAGAGCTATTCCTGCTTTTGGTTACTTCAGTGAGAGCTTTGTTGGTGGCTCTTAGAACACTGTTGTTTGTATAGTGGTTTACTAGGCTTTGAAGGGCTATTTTTTTGGGTGGTATAGGATTTGGTGGGTGGTTATAGGTAACTAAGTTTAGTAATTCCAGCCATGATAATTGTCTGAGGGCTAGACAATGATAGGTCCTGAAGGCTGAGTTGGTGGCAAACTTTGCAATTTTGTTATAGCAGTTGGCTTGTTTGTTTGTCACCTTTTAGATTAATTAGTATGGGAGAAGCACAGAGTAATGTAGAAATTAGGTTGGTTGTAGCAATTATGGCTTTACTGTTGTCAGTAAGGTACTTTTTACATCTATAAAGGATTCCAAGTTTTTTTGTGTACTTTTGTTATTGTTTGTGCTATGTACTTGCCGAATTTCATATTGTTATCTACGATAACTCCTATTAGTTTAATCTGTGAAATAGGCGAGATAAGGGTGTTGCTAATGGAGATAATTTTAAAAGAGGGAATAGGGTCTATGGCTTTTGTGGGATGAAATAACAGCTGTATTTTTTTAGCATTGAGTATTGGCTGTGAGTCAGCTAACCATGATTCAGCAGCGATAAAGGATTCTTGGGTAATGTTTTGTAGTAGTTAGAGAGAGGGGGCAGAGCAGATTAGGGTGGAGTCATTGGCGTATTGTACCAGGTTGGTGTGGATGGTGGCTTTGCAGCAGTCATTGGTAATTAAGGTGATGAGGAGAGGACCAATGATGGATCCGTGTGAGGCACCTATGGTTACCGGGAGAAGAGGGGATAGGGAATTTTGACATTTTACAGCTTGCTGGCAGTTGGATAGATAGTCCATGAATCATGATATCGTGGTGTTGCTTAGGTTGAGTTTGAGTATAGTTAGGTGTTTAGGATGTGAGACTGTCTCAAAAGCCTTGGAGAGATCTAGAAAGATAGTGGAGAAAGATTGTTGTTGTTCTGTTGGTGATTTACAGAGTTAGTAAAGCTAATAAGTGCTGTAGTGGTACTGTGACTGGGCTGAAATCAATATCCGTTAGCCAGGAGATTGTTATTTAGAAGATAGTTTAAAACCTGGGAGTGAATACATTTCTCTAAGATTTTTGACAGGGGGGATAGAATGGCGACCAATCAGTAGTTACGTCACTTGAATTTCTGCCTTTGTGAAGTGGTGTAATACGGGAAATATTCCAAAGGGCTGGGATATGTTGTTCAGAGACTGACCTATTAATTAATAGGGAGAACAGGGTATGAGATGGCTTTGGCTGCAGTTTTGAGGTATTTTGTTTGTAGTTGATCAGCTGCTAGGGTTGTGGGCTTTAATTTTGTCAAGTATGTATAAATTGTGTTGGTGAGGACAGGTTTTAGGGAGAATCAATTTTTGCTAGTTGTTGGGTCCTTGAGATTTGGATATGTTGTGGATGAATTGGTATTAGTGAGGTTAAGAATGGAATAGGTTAAACTGTGTGGCAATATTAGTGATAGTGGTATGAATATTTGGGTGAGGTGTACTGATTTTTCCTGGCTGCAGTATTTTATTGATGGCTGCCCAGAATTTTTGTGGGTTAGTTTTGTGTTTAGATTGGATTTTTTCAGATCTCACTTGTTTTTTGGCTATATTTCTTATCTCAAGGTATTTCTGCCTATGTGTGTGTGTTTTATTTTGACGCCAGGTGTCCCATGCCTTCTCTCTTGGTTTTAGGAGTTGCTGGGTACTTTTGGTGAGCCAAGGGGCATGGTTGGACTTTGTTGTTAGTGTTGTGGGTGGGGCTAGGTTGTTAAGAATACCAAGAAATTTAGTGTTAAAATAATCTACTGCTTCATCTAGGGGGAGATTCAAGAGTGGACCCCAGTTTCAATGATTTAGTGCAGATGTGAAATCTTGGGCTTTGAAATTCTTTGTATATTGTATCTGTTGGAGGTTGGTTGTTTTAATTGGTTTAATTTAGTGACTTAGTAGGAAGGTAGGGAGTTGGTCACTCAGGGTGTTCGGTAGGAAGCCTGAGTAGTGAGATAGGGATGGTTGATTTGTAAGGATCCAGTCCAGTGTGGATTCTTTTTGGTTGATTTATCTATCCTGGTGGAGGTCTTGATAAACTATGTAAAGCCATGGAGGTTTATGTGGTTAGTGGGGAGGGATGAATTGATGAATGACTAGTCTATGTTGAAGTCTTCCGGTATGATTGTTTCTTGGGGAGGACATATGATGTCCAGTAGAGGATAGAGTCAACTGTAATAATGTTATTAACTGGGGGGAATATATACACCAATGATAAGATTTTTTTGTAATCGAGTTGAAGTTTGGCGAATAAAGTCTCTGCATTATTGAAGCTAGTGGGGTGATTGTCTATGAATTCAATAGTAAGGTTGTTTTTGAAAAGTAGGGCAGTACCCCCACCCTTCTTAGATGTACAGTCTTTCTGGATTGTGTTCTAGCCTTGAGGGAGTATTTCAGTATCTTTAATTTGTGGTTTGAGTCAGGTCTCTGTGAGAAGAACTATGTCAGGGGACTATAATAACAGGTTAGCATGTAGTTCTGCTATTTTGTTAAGTATGTTTCTTATGTTAATATTACGAATTAGGAAGTCTGTTGGTTTTCTGTGGATGTTTATTATATCTATTGGTAGTTGGGTGTTGGTGTTAGGATTGTTTTTAGGGCCAGGGTTTGGGTGTATGTCACCATAGAGTAGGAGTTGTGATGTTATTCGAATGATGGCCAATAGATATTTAGATACAGATTTGTCATGTTATAGGGAGATAATCTATGTTAGTGGAATTATAAATTGACGGTGTGATTATTAGTAAGGATGACTTGCATTTAGATGGGGTTGAATAAGTGGGGGATTGACTAAATGATATGGGGCTAATGTTTTGATAGAGGTAATATGTGCAGCAATTAAGAGGATCATGACAAGCAAACCGTTCAGGGGTAGCATTTTGTGTTTTATGGAGGAGAGGGTTGTCATATAAGAGAGGTAATTGAAAATGAGAGGTGATAGGATGTGTTGTAGTGTTTCCCTGGCTGAGGTATTGCTAGGTAGTTTTGATGTAGTTGAGATCTAGGGAGGTTGTGGGAAGCGAGTGGCTGAAGTATTAGTGTGATAACAGTGGTGGGTGTAACAAAGGGCTAGAGGCCTGATTGGGTGGTTGAGATAAGGGACATTGCTTAATAAGTATAAAGGGCAGGATACGGGGGTGGGGTGGGTGTGAATAGGGTAGGGGAGCAGAGTGAGCCTGAGCGTAGCAAGCAGAGCAGAGTCGGCTCATGGCTGCAAGAAGAAACAATTGGCTGTTCTGCACTAATCAGGTTGGTTGGAGTACACCACAGCACTTACCAGTAACAGTCAGTGCTGCAACAACTGTTTATGCCTGATTTTAGGTAGGGAAAGACTGGTAGAACAGTTGCGTTCTGTAATTACGCTGGTACTGTATCAAACAGTTGTGGAATAAGACAGACACTTATTGATAACTTAGCTGTAGTAAACAAGCAGAGAGGGGAAAAAGAAAGCTATAGTAAGATAGGAAATTATGAGGGTAAGATCTTGTACAAAAGGAATGTGCAGAGGTAAAGGAAGCGAGGTAGCTAAAGCTGCCAACCCAGGCGATGTGCTTTACAAAAGTATAGCAAGGGACCTACAAGTTGTTCGCGAGTTTTCCTCTTTTTAATTCACTGTATTCCTGATCACAAGTGACAGGAAGACAGTGATTGGGGTTTCCGGATGCTAAATATTCAGTTTGTAGGCTCAACAAAACTGAAATAAATATATAGGACATGAGTATGTTAATACACAGTTACAGAGAGAAATGCAACAGTTCAGTTAGCAAACATTCAAATACAGATTAAGAGCACTAGAGTTTTCTTTCCTACAACTGTGATACAGTAGTGTCTCAGTATGGATGTACAGAAAGTAACTAAGGATAGGTGAGTTGCACTTAATATACAAATCCCAAGTCTTTATTCCATGTAGCCAGGCTACAGTATACTAGTAGTATACCCTGAGCATTTCGTTTTCAATTAAGCTATAGAAATGTAACATACATTTGCTATATGTTTCATTCTTAGTTCACAGAGTGAATAGACTAGATAAGAGTCCACTAACATCTACTTAAGAAAGCACTACATATGAAAGACGTAGAAATGACATGCAAATAAAAACTGTAATAGTACACAGGTAGTGTACTTAGCCCAGTGTGTCTGCTGTCCTGCTTTCTATGTAGGCAAGACAGGAGATTACAAGATCGTATATATGAACATCTGTATGCCATCAGAAAAGGCAAACTGGAGAATGCTCTAGCCAAACGTCATGGAAAACTTGGGCCACAGTTTCACATTTAGTGTTATAGACCAGGTTAGTTCCAACCCAAGGGGAGGCTACACCCCCTTGTATTTAGAAAGTAGGAAACTGTGGTGGCAATTAAGACTGGATGCATGTCATGTGCCTGGCCTAAATGGTTCTTTGAACCTGGCTTGCTTATTGAAGTTAAAGAAGCTCAAGAGATGACCTGTAGCAACATCATTCTATTCTGGAGGGATTTCTGCATGTCTTTCATATTTCCTTGTTACTAACAGCCATTCCCTTCATTTTTTTTAAATTTCAAATATCATTTGTTACCTGAGTTATTATATTTTTATATATATATTTTTTTATTTTTATTTAGCAGTACGATTCAAGATCCCAATACATGGCCAAAATAAAAGACCAGATTACACGCTTAGGCGGTTTTACAGGACTCAGTAAGGAAATATACGGAAGGAGGGGGGCAGTAGGTACAGGCTCCATGTATTGTACAGTGTTGCCAGTTTGGTCCACTTTTTGTCTGACTATGATCTTGTAGTAGACACTATTTAGTGTCATCTAGCTAGTCTGGCAACAGTGGAGAGGGTTCGGGGGCACCAGTTTCTCAGAAGCGTGTTCAATAGAATGGAATAGAGTGGAGGTTGGCAGTGACCAACTACACCCATGAGTTTGTTATTTAAACTTACACCGGGGTAGTAGTATTAAGAAGAGTCACAATGCAATGTGCATTAGCTACATTGACAATTTGTCATGGCCACAGGACAGTAGTTTCAAGTTAGGGCATGCATACGTCTGGCAAAACAGTAACAATAATATTTTTTATAGCTTATGGATACAGCTGTCTCACTTCAGATCCTCAAAGGAGAAGGGTTTTTTCCCACCTTTTTTGGTGTGAGGTTATCTGGCCCTGTGGGCCATTTCCACAATAGGCAGTGTGTCCTGTTTTTTAAAATCTTAAAAATTTTTTTCAGTTTCCAAACTTGGCAGTGGGGGTTCACACAGCTGTCTGCTTTTTATGTTTTAAACTTTCTTAAATATTTAATTTTTATGATCAAAATCAAAACCTTTATTTACTTACATGTCCTAGACTTGTCAAGTGTGTACGTACACACTGTTTTATCTGGCAATCTGTTTTGCATGTAATATGGTTTTAACATTTTGGTATTATATTATCATTACATGAGCATTTAGTTGTTCATTGTTTCCACAGTGCTTTTTTAGTACTGGGGCTTTAATTCAGATGAGGTTCAATTCTCAATTAGTGAACTGTTTAAATGTTTTCAATAAAGGGGAGGCACTGTTTTCTTGTTTGCTCTTTCTGAAGAAGTGTGACTGTTAGCCGACGAAAAGCGTATGGTTTTAACAGCTTAAAATAAATTTGTATTTTTTCATTCACATCGAGTTGGACTTTGTATTCTCAGTGGAATTGAGACTTGGGCTTCGGAGTGTTCGGTGAGTCTACACAGCGTTTTCTAGTTTTTTAGATTTGTCCGGTGCTTTACAAAACAGGGTATTTCATACAGTAAGAGATATAAACAAACACAAAAATTCACTGAACACCCAAATAGAGGACAAAAACAGACAAAATACCCGATTGCTTTTAGTGTGTAATAACTTTAATCAATACTTTCATCCATAAAGGACTTCTTCAGAACAGTTACAAACACCGTAAAACATTAACTGCTTTTATAACAACAAAGTTCCAATCAGAAAGGCAAACTAATTAGCATCAATTAACACCAATTAGTATAAGATTGAATTAACTAAAGCCTAAAATCTTCAGTCTGATATCATTAAAAAAAACATTTAATGTTGATCATGCCTTTGATGCCTGGAAAATTATCAGCTCCTAATTTTATTTGCCATGATGTTTCTTTCTTTTCAACCATATTTTAAAAATCTCCTCCCCTCTGATCCATATCAATTTGTTCTACGACAATAAACAAGAACTTCTTAAAATTTAAGCACTCATCTGTATGTTTAAGTAGGACATTTTTTATCTTTAATTTTAATAGCATGTAAATGTTCTTTTATTCGAATATTTAAACTTCTAGTGGTCATGCCTTCATAGTAGGCATTGCATCCATTACACACACTGACATACACTACTCCTTTAGTTTTACAATTAAATACACCTGAGATCTGAACAATATAACCCAAATGTGGTAGATTTAAATAAGGTCCCTCTAAAATATATCTGCTTATTTGACACATTCCACATTTGTACATTCCTTTAGGCTTGGAAGACATAGGTTGATTTTTGTATTAACATGCTGTAGTATGCATTTTAAGTTGTAAGAACTATGAAAAACAAATCTAGGACTTGACTCTGTACTCTTAGCTAAATCTGTAATTCCTTGTAATATCTTTCAGTTATTTCTAATTATAGCACAAATGTCATAACTATCAGTAGTCATATCAATATTACAAATAGCTGCATTTGGGTCAATGGTCTTTCTCTCATTTATTTTTAAAAATGGTTTTAATAATATAGGTGGAAAAAATTATTGTTTCTGTCTTAAAAAGCAGCTCTTTGTTATATCCTCTTGCCTTGAATAAATTAATAATAAATGAGACTTTTGTTTCAAATAAAGCGTAGTCTGATGCTATCCTAGATGCTCTGATTATTTGACCTCTAGGTATATTATTCTTAATAAATTTTGGGTGGTTACTCTGATAACACAAATAATTGTGACTAAATGCATTTTTGCTCTGGATTTTACTTTCAAACCTATTATGCAAATAATTCCACTTTAAATTAACATCTAAAAAACACACTTCAGTCCCACATTCTCCTATAGTGAACTTTAAAAAATCGGATAATTCCTTCATCTTCCTAACTAGAGAATAGGCATCAGTTTCAGTACCATCCAAAATGAAAAATAAATCCTCATCAAATCTGTTATAAGTGATTATATTAAAAGTAGCAGCCAAGGGTAAAAAAAAATGTTTCCTCCTACCTTCCAAGAACCAAATTCGCAAAGGGGCGGTGCAGCAGCTGAACCCATAGCTGCTACTTTAATCTGTTTGTAAACCTGCTGATTAAACGAAAAATAATTATCTAAAAGAATCTCTAGCAGATCGCAGTGTAACTTCAAATTCTTGCTGCTGACAAGTACGCTTCTCTGAGGCTTTTTAAGATAGATGGCCTGCTTGTGCTCTTCCTTTGCTGGGAAGATAAAGCTCCCTTGGGGGGGTGGGGCTTCCATTTTAAAAATGTCTGTATTTTTAAAGACTGTCAGGAGACTGTAATGTACTTTTAAACAGGAGCACTTTTTTTTTTCCTTTCAGTTTAAAAGTTGCCTAAAGTAACCGAACACCATTTTTCTGTAGAGAAATAGCTTTTTTACTTTGTGAATCTGACAAAGTATTTTAAGGTGCTTCTTACTATGTATAACAGCATTTGCTGCTTGTTTTCCTCAAGTAAAGAGGCACCATTTTCAGCTTGACCCTGGAACAATCTTTTAGTCCTTCTTCCAGCCACAAAAAGAAAAAAAAAATAAGCAAACAGCCTTTGCCATTGCAGCAGGCTAACAGTTTGCCTCAGGCACAAGTGGGTGACTCTCCTGTGGCCATTAGTTGTACCTCAGGCCATTCATCTTATAGTCAGGATCCCTCTGGCATAGCACTTACAACTACTATAGACAGGGGTTAGCCATGTCCTCTGCAGCTATTGAGAGGTTCCCTCATTAGGCAAGGCATAGCCAGTCTTGCCAGCCCTGGAAAAGGGAGTAGGGAAGGCTTCCCTATTTTATCAGGTAGTTGTGCCCATTCCTGAGGAAGTTGTTGCTGCCATTAATAACATTGTTGCCCCCATTTTTCCTGTCAAGAAGGAAACAGAAAAGTAAACCTGTATCTACTCCTCCTCGAATTTCCTTAGACAGGAGTAGTTTACCAGCTCCAGCTCCGTGTTTAATTCAGGTTATTAATCCTTCTTGTGTAGTAGTTTCTGGTAAAAGAAAGGATTCCTTCTTTCTTGAAGAGATTCAAGATTCAGAATCTGGACAGGAGGATGAAGGGACAGATATGGGGTTTTCTCCTCAGATTTCTGATTCATACTCTGAGGAGAGCTTAGTTTCTGATTGATTGTCTGTGGGGGTTCTTGGTCGATAAGAAAATACTATGAGCTGTTACTTTCTAGTACTTACACTCATTCCACCAGTTCTGCCTGCTTTAGAGGATGTGTATGTTACTGCCTGCAGTTTTCATGATAGTCAGCCAGCTGACCCTAGAAAGGCAGATAGGATGTCTAAAGTTCCTCAGTCTTTTAAGTTGTTAAATACTCTTCCCAAACTTGATCCAGCAACTATAGCTGTAGTTAATTCTTCTGCTGCTAAACATTT
>NC_056743.1:1503450309-1503540309 GCF_019279795.1 Protopterus annectens
CACCCCAGTTTTTTCTAAACAACGTACCACTGGCAGTTTGCCATTACCACCTGCTGGCTCCCTCACCTTTTGTGTCTCACCTTGCTTCGATGGACATTTGACTGCTATGTGTGGCCCCTCTGGTTACACTTGAAACATCTAATCCCTAACATGTACTTGGACTAGCAGTTTCCCCTGTTATAGGTGTACTCTGAGTTGTTTAGACCCCCCCCCCCATGGGTTCCCTTATGTCCATGTACAGCATTGAGTATCCCTTTCTTATGCAGTGGTGCTCTGCTTGCCAAGTAGAGATGCCCTTTTCTCCCCAACTCCTCTGCAGAGTTACACTCACGGACTGCTAACTAGACTGTCATGTCATCAAACAAAGTACTGAGGGGCTTGTTTCCTCACCAAAAGGTATGCCAGTCCCTCAAAAGTGGTGACCTGACACCCACTCACCCATTTGTGAAAGTAAGAACCTAAATCAGCAATATAATCATGTACACTTTCATCTGCCTTGCTTCTACGTTCATGAATCTTTTTTCTATATGCCTCAGGTGTAAGTTTGAAACTGTCAAACAAGCAACATTTCATTTTATCGTAATTCAAACAATCTACATTATTTAACTTTGCTACAACCAGAACAGCTTTACCATGGTGTAAGGAATCAGGAACTGAACCCAGAGCTCATGGTCAACATCATATTGTCTGCAGACCCTCAAAAAGATCTTAATAAAGCTGTCAAGGTCATCCCCATCCCTGTACTGAGGAAAAAAGTTTACTGACATTTACAGCTTCTGGAGTCCTGTTATTCCCTTCAACATTACCTCCATGACCCTCTCAAAGGGTGTGAAGCTCCATTTTATGCCGGCGCTGTCTATCCTTGTCCTTGGCTTCTAAATACCTCAGTCTCTCATCAGTCTCCAGTTCATACTGACGCTGTTTCTCCTCAGCTTCCAGACATTGAGTCTCCAAGTGCAGTTTCTCCTCGGTCTCCAGTCGTTTGGCTTCCAGGCACAGTCTCTCCAACTCCAGATGGATTCTGAAGTCCTCCAAAGAAAAGGTGGACTGTCCTGTCCTGGCAGGCTGCACATCACCAATACCAACCTGGATATCCTCCTTGTGGCTGGTCTGAGCTGTGGCTGCAACCAAGGTTGAAATTGTTGCTTTCTTGGTCAGGTTGGCATGTACCAATCCTCTGGCTTCACACTCCTTTGCCAACTGGATCTTTGTCAGCTTGCTAAAATCTTCTGCTGACATCCTTGCCTGCTATTCCTGACTATCTAACCACAAAAAAAACTGTGGTTGATTGAAATTCTGAATGTTTACCTTGCGGCTGTCAAGAATGCACACCCTAATGACAGCTACCTACAGGCTACTGAAATTCAATTAATAATCCCACCACTGCCACCAGTAAATGTGATGTTCGGCTATATCCCACCAGACTTTAAATAACGCCCTTACTAACCTGGATCAGGAACTAAGGAGCTTCAGTCCTCACTACTGACTCCAGTATGAGACTGTCACTTAGACAGAAGTATTGTATCACAATTTTCCCCTAAGAACACAACCGGAACATGCTCTATTTTCCTGCGACTGGGCTATGTATCTCTGTCCACCCCAAATGTAACTCCTTATTACACACTTCAGAGCAATTTGTCCCAGTGATACACTCACACTCAAAATCTCACACATCCAAACACTTCTGGGAACGCCTGAGACAAATTTCCAGATGTGTCCCTTCCCCAAATGAATACTTTAATTCTGCCACCAGTCAGACTGTCTTCATGCCCTTCTAAATGGAGTGCCCAGTTGTAAAAATTAAATATCAAAATAAATGATAGCTGTGACCAGAAGCGACCAGGCCTTCAAGGTGATCTGGGAAATATCAAAACAGGTATAAGCACTCTCTAATCTCTTAAAGGGAAACATTCTGATGACATTACCTATTGTTCAACTGATTCTCCACAGTATTTTAGAAGGTCCCTCACAAACGTGCATTTAAAAATATTTCAAACACTGACAGATTCTTTAAAAATCCTGTTTGTACAGGGAAATGCTCAACTTTTAAAACTTATTTACATATTCAGCATTAGGCTGGCATATAGTACAAGTTAATCTGAGAATATACACAAATCCCCTGCAATCATGCCAACACAGATGAGTGTTTTCCGTTTATTCACACTGTGATAGAAGAGTTGTGTGACATTCTCTGTTTTGGCATCTGTGCCCCTCAATACATGTTGACTGTTCTTGGTCCCCCTCTATATGTGTACCTGATTGTCCAATGTCCACGTGATGATTACTTCCAATTCCCTTTTGACCATAATGTCGTGTAATTTACTGCCTCTTACCTTGTGTATTATCTTGTCATTGCTGTCTGAATTGTATAACCTTGCAGTTGAACTTCATTTGACACTCCTTACCTGTAAAGGATTTATAGGTCCCCTTTTAGAGTCTCTGGCCCCATTAACATTCATTAAATATTGCACTGTTTGTCCCTTCTAGCATATTTGGAGTGAAAGTACTAAACCTTGTAGTTGGGGGAATGCTTAATGCTGATAGCCTTACAGTTGATGCCCCCCCCCCAGCTGTCATAATACCAGTTCACCCTCTCATCATTTCCCCAAGCCATTTCTTTTTTGTAACATTTTTATTTAAAAATTGTCATAAAATATAAAATAAAACAACCTATTCAGTATATATACAAATACATAACTAGATGTACAAAAAGAAGCAAACATACAGTGTGAAGTAATCCACAATAGGTGGCTCTTCAGAATAACAATTGGCCATTTTTCTTGCCAGTCTTGAAGCAGTCTTGTAAGCTTGGCATTTAGCTTTAGAGCGTACTGTTCTAATAAAGTAAGGAATGGATATTACAAGCAAGTTCTTCTATACAGTTGTAATATAATATTTAAAGTGTAATTGTAATCGCTTGTGTTTCCTGAGAAATTTGAAAGTAAGATTGGCCAATAAAAGTTTGACAACAATGAAGACTTTGATCAATAAAGACAAGTCTATTTAGCATATCATTTCCATAATTCCATATTGGTGTAACAGATTTAAAACAACAAAATACTTGCATCATCCAGCTGCTGACATTTTGTATCATAAATTTACTTTCAGCTGAGGGACATTAAGTAGCTTATTTAGCTGAAGTTGCATGTGTATTACAGTCTCCAGTCCATTTCCAAAGTCTCCGCCTTACTTTCTAGTCTTTTCATTCTTTGAGGTGCTACTGAGTCATACTGAAATCCACGTATGTCAGACATTCTATCTTCTGCACTGTTGCTCAGTGAAACCAAACCAGATTAGGTCCTGAAATTGTCTATACTTTAAACTGTTTTTCCTCTTCCCTGCCTTTTGTAGACATGCAGGTCTGTAGCTGACTGGACTAATCCTTCTTCATACACCATGAATAAGGAGAAACCTGAATCTGTCTTCTAGTCATCTGCTACTTCCACATTGGCCTTGCAGTCTTTTAAATGTATCTTTGCATGGTTCAAACCAAAGTATTTTCTTATTTTTTGAATATTCTGAAGGTCATCTCTTCTGAGTTTTAAGTTATGTCCTGCAGTAATTTAGCCATTTCCTGGTCTTAGTCCCACTTTCTTTTGGTCCAGTTATTGCCCCTCTGCCTTTTCTATTTCTAGCATAGTACCCTTCATTCTTTTTCTCCTGTGAATATTTTAAGTAACCTATTCAAAACTTGTTATTCTCCCTTCCATAATTAATCTATCTGTTTTGTCTCTCTTCCCCTTCTGCCTGTCCAAAATTTGAAAGCTTTTCTTCCTCCCAACTTTACTATCTGAACTAGTTTCCCTTGAAAACTGGTCTTGGTTGCATTTGTACAGGACAGATCTCAAACCTCAGTTCGCAGAACCTTTGACTGTTTTTTCCTTGCTCTTTGAGTACTCCATTTTCTTTTTCATCCATCCACTGTGGTGGCCTCCTGAACTCCCCTTTACTTCTATGCAGACATGTTTACATAGTTTTTGAATGCTGATTCTCATATAAATATGTTGCTGATGTCACCATTTCTTATGGATGTCTCCATACCACCACTGTCAGTTGCTTGTAGTCCATGTTTTTGTGGTGCAGCACCACTAACTTCATTCATTAGGTCTTTCCTGCAGTGCTTAAGGTGAACCAAAATGTGGACACTGTTGGCCAGCAAATGTATCATCTGCACGGCCTCAACTTTGCCTAACAGGATGAGAACTATCCAGAATGTTGTTCTTTCTAAAACTTAACTTGCACCAACAAATTTGTCTGTTTCAGAGCTTCAGCTAGGATGATTCCTCATTGTACCATGGGGAGAATGAGCATTCCCATGACAGTTAATTACCTATTTCTCACCCTGGTTTCTGTCTGTTCACCAATTTGGTCATATTATCCTCTGATGTGTCGTAAAGGCAGTAGTAAGTATCCTGCCATCTGCTTGTTTATCTACTTCAGTTCTCCCATTTCCTATGCTCCCTTCCTCCTTCTCCTTGCATCACTTCATATGATCAACTTCTGATGCAAACTGCCTCTCCCCACTTTTCTTTCTGTTGCTCAAGTTTTATAAATGCCAGCAATGTCATCTTATCAAATGACTGGATGGCCTTTAGTTCTTCTAAAGTTAGTCAACTAATATCTGGCCAAGTAGCAGATAATTAACACTCAAGTTTAGATAGCTGAGTGAACTGATGTCAGCGCACACAATTGGCTGTTGCTAAAATCTTTCTTTTCTCCCTCTTTTAAAATTCCAAAGACATGCATCTGGAGCATTTCTCCCCGGGCCTCCGCTGAAAACAGGCTCTGTGGAACCTAGTCGGACTTTCCTGGTCAACAAATGATAAATAAAAATAAATAAATAAATAAGTGTCTCAATCTTGCGCATCAGGTGTGGTTTCCCCCACTAGAGAGGAGGGATTCCCTTCTCTCAAGTTCTACAGATTCAGATCTGAATGAGTAATATTTCTTCACCTTTAGGCTACAGCACTGTTGATGATAAAATCATATGGTTGGCCTCCTATTTAAAAAGCACGTCTTTTAGAGAAACGGCTAAGTATGAGGTTGGTAGATACAAGACTTGTCAGGAGAGAATCCCCCATAGAGGCCATCAGAGACAAAAGTAGTCTGTTAACTCCAACATATTTAAGGTTGGTAAACACACCATTAAGAGTGAATATTCTGTAGTAGATGCTTGCAGTAGAAGTGTGGAAACAGGGACTGTTAAATAAAGGCCTGCTTGGTTAAAACTTCAGCTCTTGTCAAATGATAATAAGATGCAGCTCTTGGACACCCCTCTAAAAATAACTTATTATTTGGTGACCTACTTCCCAGGAAACATTTAACTTTGTTGATGAGGAGGAGCCAGTCAAGTAGTTATTTCTTACCATGGGACAGGTAGGTGAAATATCTTGCAAAGCAGTAGCCCATTTATGGAAAGCAGTTGAACGCTGATCATGTGAGCCAGGATGACCTTTGAGAAAAAGCAAGCCTAGAGAGGTGACACAGGCAAGGGCATGCAAGAAGTTGTGGGAGGGAAGATAATTCTTTCTCACAAGATGGCAGTAAACAATATGGCTGTACTTCCCACTCTGCCTGCTTGTGCAATCACATCACCATCATTCCTTTCCTGCAGTCATTTATCTTCCAACTTGTATGCTGGGTAAAAAGGCTTTCTTATGGCAGTGAGAACACTGGACCAAGCATATGTGCTCATCAGGAATGATGGTGATGTGACTGCGCAAGCAGGTAGATGTTCAGGAATCACTTGTCATTCCCCCCACCCTTGTTAAGTATGAACAGTCTGGCTGTACATTTATAGCTAGGTAGATAGATCTCTGTATAGATGGATTAGATAGTTGAGTGAACTGATGTCAGCGCACACAATTGGCTGTTGCTAAAATCTTTCTTTTCTCCCTCTTTTAAAGGAGTATCTGTTGAGCATTGTTTTATTTTGATCGGTAGACTGACTAATAGATTTGTTGGTAGATTATATTAACTAGATATTTTACACTTTATCTTACAGTTAATATATATGGGAAGGGTCTCTCATGTGATCCTAGACCACTGTCAAAGCACCATGAAGGGAGGTAGGAATGTACAGGATACCAAGTTTGTTCATGTCTTTAATAGGTTGAGGGTTGTTGTAATGGTTAAGGTATTTATCTTTTAAACAAGGGGTACAGGGTTTGATTCTCACTAAGGGAAATCGGATAGGCTTAAAATGGTCCACAAGGGCAGCTTGCCTAGTATTTACTTATGAACCTGTGAAAGAGCAATTGATGTTTTGAGTAGACACTGGTTACATCCTCCAGGAGGCAAGTCTGTTTATGAAATGACCTTGATGACTCACTCTTGTTCTGCTGCATAGGAAGACATCAAGGAGCCTTTGAGTGGTGCACCCCCCTAACAAGTTACCTTGGAAGGGGTATCCTAAATTATTAGCATCACCTTTTCTCTGTTTGAACAGCTGGCACTCACCAGAGACTATCCTGCACTTGGGGAGTAGTTATTCTTACCCTCAGTCAGGCGCTTGTTGATTGCACTCAGGACTTGAACACTCTTCTCATCAAGCCTCCCCATGAGCCTGGCAGTGCCTGATGACAGTTTGAAATGGGTCATCCAGGTCCTTCTGACCTTGAGCTCACAGGCCAGATCCTTAATGTCAGATTGTATATGCTTTTTCTCATGGGTGAAGGAGTGAACCTTTAGGGAAAAATGAGCTGTTACCATGCCCCGCGCAGATCTCTCCAGTTCTGTTGCTTTCAGCCCATCTGATTATACGGTCAGGGAGAGCTGGTTAAGTGTCTTATCATTGTTTCTACAGTGACTTTCCTAGCTGAGACCATCCTTTAATATAAGGCGAAGCAGGTTATCCTAGATGTCTGCTTTTGAGAGAGCAGAAATTTGAGGAGCTCCAAAGAAGCTCCAATTATGGAGAGTGTCTGTGACCCTGAGCCCTACAGCATGTTTTAGGCCAGGGCAGCACTATTCAGAAGGGCTCCATAAGCATCAAAATCAGGACTGATTACGTGAGTGTACAGGTATATTTAATCTTCTAAAGTTGTTTGGGTGCTCACAATCTTACATGCTTGCAGGTAAGTATTATATTTTATCTGTCTTTTCACCTTTTTGTTATGTAAGTATTTACACACATAAGACTATGTCCTAAGTCTGTTCAGTCCTGTTGACTCTTCCTAATTATTAGTTCTTGTAAAAATATTTAGTTATAATTACTATGATGTTTAATACTATCCATTACAAAACTGCTTTTCTAACTGTAGTACATTTTTAGCTTATGTCAGTTTTCCTTTCTTTACTTCAAGACTAAAATAATATGCTCACAGAAACAAATAATGTGTTTACAAGTGCTATGTCCTTCATTTCCCCCTGAAATTCACCGTTTACCAAAGCAAATTTAAGCAGTAAAGGGGTAGCTCTAAAACTTGTAAAACTGTTGTACTTGGTTGAAAATGACAAAAATATAAGTCCGCATCATTTTTGTCATCTTTCCAATAGTCTTGTAAACACACCCAACTCAGTTTCACCCCTGAACCACCTTACTCATGTGTTAGCCCTCATCCTGCTGCTGCTAATCCCATCCCTACACATTACCTCATCAAAAAGCATTTTCCCCTAACAGTACCACCGCTAAACTCACTCACTCACTCACTCACTCACTCCTGCCCCTAATGCCAAAGCATTTGGTACAGCTGATAGCTTTAGCATCAGAAAAAAACAACACTTCTTCACCCAAGCGCACCTCACACAGCACATGACAAGTTGTTCCCAACATCAACATTTATGACAGTTTTGCACAACTGTCTTCAGTCAAAAAGCAAATCAGTTAACTATATTGATAAAAGGCACATTGAGGAAAGTTAACTGCTGCTATACACATATACAGATAAATTGATACACGTAAGTGTGTATGTACATGCATACATACATATATATATATATATATATACACATGCACACACACACATACATAAAATGCGCATGTGTGTGTGTATATGTTGTCTGTCTATATCCTAGGAGGAGTAGGAGAGTGAGAGGAGAATATTGTAAAAATGTTCATGAAATTTCCAGACCGTCAGAAAGGGCATAGCCATTATTTTGATTTAGCGAACCTTTGTCCAAAATGTGGCTCCTCAACCCCAGAAAGTGTAGGCATAAGAAAAAAAATATGCCAGATATTTTGAAAAAAAGTAATTTAGCAAACTATGTAAACATGCAAACATATACCATTATAAGTATGACATATTTTAATGAAAGTAAATTTTAGTGCATGTCATGGCACAAAACAAGTTATGAAAAACAAACAACATGCACAATGCAATACGGCACATGCCTGGTTATGCCCATGAATGTCAGAAGTACATTTGATAAGAGATGTTTTTCTTTTTTCTATAGTGCATATTTTCTAGCGATGACATGCAACAAAATGTGTGCATTAGTGTTAGTGTGGATGAATGGTCTGGCTCACAGCAGTCATTTCTACAGTTGCCAGAACTGGAGTAGCAAGGCTGCATCCATTGTGATTTGCATCTTCTAATAATTTTAATAAGAGCCTTTTATGTGTCTCGTGGCCACAGGAATTGTGTATTGCACTATGTTTTGTCTATCATATTTTACAAGTTTATGCACAACTGTGTCAAGTTTTTTAACATTCTGCCTATGTGATATTAGGTACAAGGCTGAATGCATTTCTGTCAATCCAGTTGTGGTACTTTAATGTAATACCCTTAGAGTAAGAGACATGGGAACAAAAGACATACTGCACTGTAGTGCAAACCTCTATTGTCACAGTCCTTCATTATTCTTTCATTCATCTGCTTGAGTACAGGGCTGCTTGGATGATCAAAAAAGACATACTGTTGCTTCAGTACAAGTACATATGTCGTTCTCAACTTGTCTGGCATGTGAATTGCTGCTCAGGTTGGTAGGAAAAAGCAGAATTGCACTGTTGTAGCATCAGTTTGCTTGTCTTATTTGCATCTATATCGTATCATCGACAGTTTACGTTGTCGAATCCTAAAACATCGACACCTAAACGTCGAAAGCTTACAATAGCGAACAGCCACATAATCGAATTCTTTCCTCTGGAAAGAATTCACGTGGCTATCCATAAACAAAATAAACAAACACACAAAAAGTGGGGGGCTTCACCCCCCCCCCCCAACTAAATATACCAACTCCGAGATTGCTCTTTATTGGGGAAAGGGCAAATCTCCGATAACGGCCACGCAAATTCTTTCCCGAGGAAAGAATTCGATTATGTGGCCATTTGCTTTTGTAAGCTTTTGACACTTGGGTGTCAATGTTTAAGCTGTCGATATTACAGTAGGAACCCTCTTATTTAGCAATTTTGATATCAGGACATCCCCATAACTACGTGCGTGTGTGTGGATGGTGGTGGTTGAAAAGGAACAGACGAATATGCAACTTCATGGTTTTGAGGCCTAACCAAACATCACACATACTTGTACATTTTATGGTAAAGTTTGAAGTCTGGCACAGTGTAAATGTTTTCGATGTGTGCACTGGTTGTCAGCTGTTGCTGCAGTCTATTAGAAGTGCTAATGGGCAATGTTGTTTTATAGACCAAATTCACCCTCAAGGCTGTTATCCCCAAGTCGGCAGTTGTTCACACAGAATGGAGAGGACTGGGAAAATGCCTCTACTGCATCTTCACCTGCATCTATCCCTGAGAACACAGGTTTGTGACCTTCAAGCTGTAGAATGCATGCTTTTTGTGGCTTTTACTGTTGCAGATACTTTGGGTTATTGCAGAATGCTATTTTTAGAGGTGCATACTGGGAGGGAGTACACTAATGTAATCTTTTGGCATGGTATGGAAAGATAAGTAAGGTACAGTATTACTGCCATGACTGTCTTCAAGTGTCAGCCCAGTGATAGAGACCACCTTCTGCAAGGAGGAAGGTTAGTTGGAATTAGATACCCATATCTAAATATAATAAATATTTAATAAATAAATAAAATAAATAAAATATAATAAAGGAAGTTGTCCTTCCCATTTCATGCAACACATATTTATTAAACATTCCATGTAGAGAAAAACACAGTGCACCTGTGTACAGCTTGGCTGTTTCCATTTGGATAATTTATTGAATCCTTGACTCTAAAAAGACTCTAAAAGCAGAAGTGGATGGTCTTCAATGGATTGTCTTACTGTAGGGTATGCATGTGAAAGGATCGGGTAGAGAATTCACCTAGAAAGTTGATTACCTGATTGCTGTCATATGTTAGCATAGCAAGCCTATGTTTGTACAGATTTGTTCAGATTTACTATTATCACCAAGAACAGCATATTAATTACAAATTAAACAAAGATGTGTAGATCCTGGCTGGCAATCCCTTAAAGGGAGACGCGGAATAACTGAATGTTCTCGAGTGTCCTTGAGGCCCATGTGACCTTAACACTTGTTAATTGCTGATATTTGTTTTGACAGATATGCTTGGTAGATACCTGTTTCATTGCGAGTGCCATGAGTTAATTTGTCTAAACTTGCCGATGCTATTATTTGTAAATACCATATGCGTGAGGGTTGGATGATCATTTTTAACCTAGTGGTTTTGTATTCGGCAACTCTTCCACATTATTTTCTATGATTATCCTTCATTTTACTTCAGTTTAATTTTAACAGGAAATATGCATCCTACATGCTAACTTGTTAAAAGTGTTAGTGAAGAAGTTAATCTAGTTTCACTGTTTGCTTGTCTAAGGGTAGAATTCTGGAGGAAAAGCAAGTGAGATAATTGTCTTAATAACATATTGTGCCTTTAGAAGCACTGATGGAAGTACACCTCATTTAATATTTGTACTTTTGTATTTTCATATGCACTTTTTAGGTAAGAATTTATCTCTGTTTTTGTAAATATTGATGAATGTAAATATTTGACCTGCCTATGAAATTTGTATACATATTGTGAATAACTAGTGATTTTCTACTTTAGAAGTGAGTTAGGAATTCATTCTGTTACGCAACTTAAAAGCATGGGTATATAACCTAGGTCCACTGAAGTCATCATTCCACTGTATTCAGCCTTCATCATACTAATCATTGAGTACAAGGTCCCTTTGATATGTACCTGACTAGGTACATGAAACAACTGAAACATCTACAGAGCTTCCTCACAAGGGGATAAACATGTCCTAACTACAACAACAATCTTTGTTGGAAGAGATGAGGACAAAGGCAGAAAGGAGATACAGGATGAGGTTCTGAAACAAGAGATGCTCTTCGTGTTTCACTGTTGCAGTCATCACACTTGGGTTATCTGCCTGCAGGTGGCCTCAGTTGGCCCAAATACCAGAGACTTAGTATTTCTGCATCGGTTGCTGTTGCTCCAGGACTGACGTCAGGTCGTCAGGGGTATAAAAACAGGCAGCCGATGCCATTACATCAGTCTTTCTTGCCAAGGAGCCCGAAGCAGAAGCAGTTTGAAAGTGCCAGTCAGCCGCTACCTGAGTTTTCGTTTGCGAGTTGAATAATCCTGAAGTCTTCTAAAGTGAAGTACCCTGTTGGGGATCCTTTTTTCTTGCTTTAACCAATGTCAGAAAAAGTTAACAATTGCCTTGCCCTGTGGAAAGCAAATAGCATACAAAGATTTTCATTCTTACTGCATCACCTGTTTAGGCCCAGAGCACGACGTACCTCGCTGTCAGTTTTGTGCCTTGTTCAACGCCCGAACCATTTGTCGTCGGGCTCTCATTGTCTCTAAATTCTTTCACTCTCGATCTCCATATTCCAAAATGGCTTCAGTAAGCCTTCTGACTACCGATATTCCGAAAAAACCTAAGGATAAAGTCAGAGAAAGACCGCACAGGTCCAAAGCTGCCGACGTTTCCGTTAAGCTAGTCGCCAGTGCCCTGGTACTCAGTGAGGCGCTTTCGCAGCCCCTGATGCTCACTTCAGTGGATTCGTAGGCCTCTACCGAGACCCGTTTGGAGTCCGGTATGCCGCAAGACTCTGCTTCTACTATGGAACCTGCGCATGTCTCTCCCTTGAATGGGTCCAGAGTCGCTGAGCAGGCACCGGTTTCTGAGGCAGTTCTTCGCACTACCGATGTTTGACTCGGATAACTTCATTTTTATCTAAAACTACCAAGTTTCTAAGGCCAAGAGTATGCACTATGCCAAGAAAAAGAAATAATCAAAGCACATGCTCCCTTACCACGATGACAAATGCTTAGAATGGCAGAGGACCTTATGTTGATTAGGGGAAGTCAGCCTTCCCCTGCTAAGAGAAAGAGACCAGTCCCTCGCAGCTTCAACAGACCAGGAGTCCGATGATTCTGAGGTATCTGATTAGGAAGACATGCCCTTATCTGCTTATAAGTATTCAGATGCAGAGGAATCCATTCCCTCTGCCTCTCCTCCAGAGAATTTTTCTTTTGGTGAAACCTTACATACTTTAAGAGAGCATTTCCACTGGGAATGCCAAGACTATCCTTAGTCCAAAAAGAGACTCTGAGAATTTCTAGATTTGCCACAGCACAGGTCTTTAGCAATACCCCCAGTCCTGGAAGTTGTTGATGATGTCTTTATGGAGTACAGTCTTACTCCTGATACTTTACCCCCTGCCCCTAGGAAACCAGACAGGTACTACAGAGTACTTGACACTCGCAAATTTATGTTCAAGAATCCTACTGCTGACCCAGAGATAATTTCCCATGAGCCTAAATGTATCAAGGCAACTTCAGCCAAGAATCCCATCCCTTTGGACAGGGATTCCAGAGCTTTGGACAGATGGGGTAAGAAAGTGTATACCTCTGCAAACTCTTGCTATTAGGGCATTGAATTATCAGTTTCACATGCTGAAGTACCAGCAACATATTATGGAACTTATTAAACAAAAAGTAGCAACCCTTACAGACTGTGCAGAAAATATAAAGAATTGCAGGAGCTTATGCACTCTGCAAGCCAAGTCAGCAAGCATACTTTGCAGTGTGGCTTTGATGCCCTAGAAGCATCTTGCAGGGCAGCAGTCACTGGTTCTGTACTGAGAAGGCATGCTTGGCTTAAGGAGCAGACCTTGCCAGACCATGTCAAATCAAAGTTACTAGATGCTCCTTTCAACAAGGACAATTTGTTTGGCACCAAAGCAGAAGAGGTTCTTAAAAAGATGGAAGAAAAAGGTAAATCTATGCAGACAGTTAAAGAATTCTTACAAGTGCCACCTCCTAGATTCAGTAGGTATTTCCCCTGAAAACACTGGTCCTTTCCAGCCACCTCCAGGCCATCTCAACCAGACCCTTGGGAAACAGAGCACCCAGGCTACAGTCTCAGGGTATGCAGAGATCTAAGCAATGGAGTACCCTCACCCCCAAAACAGGGAGTGGTAAGCCACCTCCTTACGGAAAAAACTCACAATGACTTCTCTACTGCACTCCACACTTCTGCCCAATTGCTGCTGTCCCTAGGAGGAAAACTTGCCGTTCATGCAAAAAAACTGGATGTCCATCACAAAAGACTGATGGGTCCTCAATTGTATCACAGGGGTACAAATTCTATTTGCATTCTCTGCCAACCCCAGAAGGGTTCCCAGACCTTCCTCAAAACCAATGGGCAGAGGCACAAAACCAAATCCTATCCCTGTTGTCTATCAGGGCATTCAGCCGGGTCCAGTGAAATACATAGATCAAGAATTCTATTCCAGGCTTTTCCTGGTACCCAGAAAAGAGGGATCTTGATGCCCAATCCTAGATCTTTCAGTTCTCCACCTTCATGGTGGTACCGAAATTCAAAATGCTTACCCTGCAACAGCTTCTACCCATGCTAGCCAAGGATGCCTGGTTAGTCACCCTAGACCTAAAAGAAGCCTGTCTGCACATCCCTATAAGGGAGTCATGCAGGAAGTATCTACATTTCAGGGCCGGATCTATGCATCATCAGTTCTCTGCACTTCCCTTTGGCTTATCCACTGCGCCCAGAGTATTCACAAAATGCCTGACTCCAGCCATTGCATACTGCAGGCGGAGAAATATCCAAATTTACCCGTATTTGGATGACTGCCTGATTTAGGCAGACAGTCAGGAATTACTGTTGCAGCACCTGACATTTGTGAAAAACCTTCTCACTTCGTGGGGTACACCATCAACAAAAAGAAATCAAAACTGGTGCCCAGTCAAAAGATTGCATTCCTGGGATCAAGCTTGAACACAGCATCCCAGATGGCATTCCTCACTTCAGAAAAAAAAGTCTATCTGACAGCCTACTTCAAACAAATGGCCACCAGAACTCACCTATCCGCAAGGAAAAGACTGCTGGCCCTAGGGTTCATGGGCTCATGTATACTGTTAATTCCGTATGCAAGACTGCACATGAGGAAACTTCAAGGATACTTAAAAGGTCTTTGGTGCCAACATTCTCAGGACCTGTAAACAGTTATTCCTATCATACCCTGTCTACGGACAGAGTTTCTTTGGTGGGCAGAAGCATGCAACCACAACAAGGGATTGCCCTTTACTCAATCCCACGCCTCCCAGACCCTAACCACAGATGCATCAGACTATGCCTGGGGAGCACACATGAACGGCAAATGCACAGGGCCATTGGCCCCAAGTTAAATTAATCTGCACATCAACCAAAAAGAGATGCTAGCTGTGCTGAACGCCCTGACAGCTTTCAGATCCCTACTCTTTCCAGGACAACTACTAATAAAAACAGACAACACCACAGTTATGTGGTACATCAACAAGCAGGGAGAACCCATTCCTACCCACTCTGCAGGTTAGCCATGGCCCTGTGGAACATAGCCTTGGACATGCAAGTCCATCTTTAAGCTCAATTCCTGCCAGGCAAACAAAATTCACTGGCAGACAACTTAAGCAGAAATCTCCTAGACCCACATGAGTGGAAGTTAGAGCCCAGCACCTTCAACTTTCTGATTTAGAAATGGGGGACCTCAGAGGTGGACCTCTTTGCCTCCCTCTACAACCACCAGCTCAGCACATTCTGCACCAGGAACCCTCACGGCAAGGCCTGGAAAGTGGATGCCCTGTCTTTTCAGTGGGTAAATCTCTCAATTTATGCATTCCCACCTCTGCCCCTTTTCACAAGAGTATTACGCGAAATAAGACAGGACAGACTGAGGACAATTCTGATTGCCCCGGACTGGTCACACCAGCACTGGTACCCACTCCTGCACAGCCTGACATCGGTGCCACCATGGCACATACACCAGAACCCTACCCTGCTCTCTCAGGAGGAGGGGCAGATTTTGCATCCGTAACTACAAACCCTAAATCTTGCAGCCTGGCTTATCCCTTGAATCCTACCCCAGCAACTAAGCAAGCAGGTGCTGGACGTCATTCTTGAAGCCAGAAGACACAGTACAAGGAAATCCTATGCGGATAAGTGGAAAAGGTACTGCTCCTGGAGTCTCTCTATAGGAGAGGACACAACTACTCCACAAAGGACTGTCCTCCTCTTCCATTAAGATACATGCCTCAGCCATTTCGGCTCATTACAACACTGAGCTACCTCTCTTCTTGCACCCTTTTATCAAACAGTTCCTGAGAGGGGCAGACAACTTAAGTCCACCAAGGAGAGCACCCACCCCTGCTTGGAACCTTAGCTTTGTACTGGAAAAGCTCACACTTCCACCCTTTGAGCCTGCGGTGTCAGCAGACTTAAAATTACTCTCTTGGAAAACAGCATTGCTTCTGGCCATCACTTCATCTAGAAGAGTGTCTGAACTACAAGCACTTATGGCTGTGGAACCCTTCATTATTTTCCATGCTAACAGGGTCTCCCTCAGGACAAAACCCTTCCTTTATGCATAAAATGGTGTCCAGTGTGGCTGTCAACCAATCCATACATTTGCCGACTTTTTTCCCTAATCCTCAAAATAAAGGGGAAAGGATCCTGCACTCCTTGGACGTCCACAGACAGCTCCGATTTTACCTGGATAGGATTAAGCCCTTCAGAAAATCAGACCAGTTACTTGTCAGCTTTGCAACAGGGACAGAGGGCAAGGCCATTTCAAAGCAAACAATCTCTAAATGGATAGCACATTGCATCCATTTCTGCTACAACCACCATGGGAAACCAACCCCTTAGGGGGTCAGAACACATTCCACTAGGGCAACATCTACCTCTACAGCATTTCTCAGGGGTGTCCCTACCAGAGACATCCTGGAAGCTGCTACCTGAGTTCAGTACACACTTTCACCAAGCACTACCCATTTGCCCATCTTTTCCAAATCCAGGGCAGGTTTTGCAACAGCAGTCCTGCAGGGCCTTCTAGCCAGCCCTACTACTTCTTGACTACATCCACCCTTCTTCAGCTTTGGGAATCCACCCAAGTGTGATGACTGCAACAGTGAAACACAAAGAACATAGTACAGATGTTCATCGTGTTACATTGCTGCAGTCATTACACTTGGGTTATCCTGCCGTCAGTCGGTCCCGCAGTCGGCCAGAGTTCCAAAGTCTTGGTCCGGGGTCGGTTGCTGTCGCTTCTTCCCTGACGTCAGTGCACCAGGGGTATATAAGATGCATCCGATGCCATTTTCTCCAGTCTTTCTTGCCGTGCGGTGCCCGAAGCAAAAGCAGTTCGCAAGTGCCGGTCGACCGACTCCTGAGATTTTCGAAGTCGAATTTCAGATCCGAAGTCCTCAATAAAGCTAAGTACCCCATTGGGGAAACTTTTTTCTTGCCTCAGACTGATGTCAGAAAAAGTTAATAATTGTATTTCGTGTGGGAAGCAAATACCTCCATAAGGACTCCCACTCTTACTGTATTCCATGCCTAGGCCCTGATCACGACATCACTAGTTGTCGGTTTTGTGCTAGATTGATTTTGCTTTGCACTACTTTGGCCGAAGGTTCAATTATACAATGCCGTCGGAACAACCGATGACCGCAATTCATAAAAAATGCAAAGACAAGGATAAAGACAGGCATCAGAGGTCCAAAACCAACGACGAAGCCTCTTCTAGGCCAGTCGCCAGTTCGCCGGTTCTCAGTGAGGCGCTTTCGCAGCCCCTGACACCTGCTACCTCCGAGCCATAGGCTGCCCCCGACTCCCACGTGGAGACAACTAGGCCTCTGGAAACTCAGGTATTGGGCCTACGGAAACTAATCCCTCAGATGGGTCCGGAGCCGCTGAGCAGGCATCTGCTTCTGAGGGTGTTTTCAGACCTTCACACCTTACCATTAAAGCAACAGCCAAGACAAAAACACCATTAAAGACAAAGAAGCAAGTACAGCATTCTCCTGGACAGTCCTCCATGCCTAAGAAACAGATGCTCAAAATGGCCGAAGACCTCATTACTCTAATCAGGGGTTCCCATCCCCCTCCTGATAAAAGGCCTAGGCAGGATAACAGACTATGATTCCTCTGATCAGGTTTCCATTTCCTCTGATTCCTCTTCAGACCAGGGATACTCTCTACCCCCCTATGAGGACTCTGATGCTGAAGAATTTATCCCTTCAGCCTCTACTCCTGAGGATTACTCTTTTGGGGAAACTTTACATACCATGAGGGAGCATTTCCATTGGGAAAGGCAAGATTATTCAGAATCCAAGAAAAGGCTCAGGGACTTCCTTTTATTGCCTCAGCACAGGCCCCTTGCTATTCCGCCTGTGTTAGATATTGTGGATGATGTGTTCTCTGAATCCAGCTTATCTCCTGATTCTTTGCCCCCTGCACCAGCCAAGCCAGATAGGTACTATAGAGTCCTTGACTCTCAAGTTTCTTTATAAAAACCCTTCTGCTGACCCAGAAACCATTTCCCAGGGTCCCAAAGGGGTTAAGGCTTCCATTGCAAAAAATCCAGTCCCCTCTGTCAGAGATTCTAGAGCATTGGATAGATGGGGGAAGAAAGTTTACACTTCTGCAACTTTAGCAGTAAGGGCTTTAAATTGCCAGTTTCACATGCTTAAGTACCAACAATATTTAATGGCTCAGTTAAAACAGAAAATGCTTACAAGCTCAGAAGCTCCTGACTATAAAGAAATGCAGGATTTATTGCATGCAGTTGAACAGGTGGGAAAATATACTCTGCAATGTGGTTGTGATTCTTTGGAGGCCTCTTGTAGAGCCGCAGTTACCGGTTCTGTGATTCAAAGACATGCTTGGTTAAAAGAACAGAGTTTACCTGACCATATTAAGGCAAAATTATTGGATGCTCCTTTACAGCATGATACCTTGTTTGGTGTTAAGGCAGAAGAGGTACTAAAGAAAATGGAGGATAAAGCTAAATCTATGCAAACAGTCAAAGATTTCTTACAGGTACAGCCACGTCGATTTAGCAGAAATTGGCCTACAAAGAATTGGTCCTTTCCAGTGTCAGACCAGACCACAGAGAGGCAGATACAGACACCCAAGAGGCAGATCTCGACCCCAATGCTCTTACAGACAATGGCAGTGGGGTACCTCAGCCCCAAAAGGAGGTGAGGACAAGTCTCAACCTTACAGGAAACAGTCCCAATGACTTCCCCCTTCGTATGCCAAACACTTCCCTTTTGGCAGTCCCCTTAGGGGGGAAACTTGCACTTTTTTCTCAAAATTGGCAAACAGTCACCCAAGACAAATGGGTTCTGAATATTGTGTCTCAAGGTTACTGGTTCCACTTTCACACTTTACCAAGGCTAAAAGGAATGCCAAACCTGCCACAAAATCAATGGGCAGAGGATCAAAAACAAATTTCAGCCCTCATGGACATCAGAGCTATTCAAAAAGTACCACAGCAGGAACAAGGACAAGGGTTTTACTCAAGACTCTTCCTGGTCCCCAGAAAGGACAAAGCCTGGAGACCCATACTAGACCTTTCAACTCTAAATACTTACCTGGATGTTCCAAAATTCAAAATGTTGACACTACAGCAGCTTCTTCCCATGCTGGGCAAGAAGGCTTGGCTTGTTACTTTGAACCTCAAAGAGGCATACCTGCATGTCCCTAGCAGACAAGATTGCAGAAGATACCTCAGATTCAAAGCTGGTACAATACACTACCAATTCTCTGCACTGCCCTTTGGCTTATCTACTGCACCCAGGGTCTTTACAAAGTGCCTGGCACCAGTAATTGCATTTTGCAGACAAAAAGGAATTCAAATATATCCATACCTGGACGACTGCCATATTCAAGCAGAGGGAAAGGACATTCTTCTAAAGCATCTGGCATTTGTAAAAAGGTTGCTAATTTCTCTAGGGTACACAGTAAATGAAAAGAAGTCAAAACTAGTGCCCTCACAACAGATAATATTCCTGGGTGCCAGCTTAAATACAACAGCCCAGATGGCTTATCTCACGCCAGACAAATAAGGACAACTGACTCAATATTTTCAATTGCTGGTAAAAAAGTCCCATCTCCCTGCAAGAAAAATTCTGCAGGCCCTGGGATTCATGGCATCCTGCATACTACTAATTCCATATACCAGACTGCATATGAGGAAATTGCAATGCTACCTGAAAAGTGTTTGGACTCAACACTCTCACAGTTTAGAAGCAGTAATACCAATAATTTCCTGCCTACAACAGGAGTTTCAATGGTGGCCACAGGCATGTTACCTCAACAAGGGTCAGCCTTTCAATCTACCCACAGCCAGGCAGACTCTAACAACAGATGCTTCGGATTATGCCTGTGGAGCAAACATGGCAGGAACATGTATTCATGGCAAGTGGACCACAGACCAAATGCATCTTCACATCAATCAAAAAGAGATGTTGGCTGTTCAAAATGCCCTAACAGCTTTCAAGGACCTTCTGCATCCAGGACAATTATTAAAGACAGACAACACCACAGTAATGTACTACATAAACAAGCAAGGGGGCACTCATTCTTATCCCCTATGCAGGCAAACCATGACCTTGTGGAACACAGCTCTAACTCATCAAGTTCATCTGCAAGCACAATTCCTGCCAGGAAAGAAAAATACTCTGGCAGACGATCTAAGCAGAAATATCATGGATCTTCACGAATGGAAATTCAATCCACAAATCTTCAGCATGGTAACGCAAAAATGGGGGTGCCCAGACATAGATCTTTTTGTCTCCCCACTGAATTGCCAACTACAAAAATTTTGCACAAGGACTTACCACACACAAGCATGGAAAGTGGATGCTCTTTCGTTCTGCTGGAAAAGCCTAAAAGTTTATGCCTTCCCACCACTGCCTCTCCTTTCAAAGGTACTCCTAAAAGCCAGACAAGAAAAACCACAGATGATCCTGATTGCTCCAGACTGGCCACACCAGCACTGCTACCCAATCCTAAAGAACTTAGCTCAAGGCCCACCATGGATTTTGCCTCAAATTTCACACCTTCTGACTCAACAAAACAATCAGATTCTGCACGGTCAGCTCAAAATCCTAAACCTGGCTGCATGGCAGATTCATTAGTCAAACAGGCAAAACCTCTCTCTTAAAGCTGTTATGGATGTCATTTTGGAGGCCAGGAGGCCTAGCACCAGGAAATCTTACTCAGAAAAATGGAAGAGATTCTGTGCTTGGAACCAGGCTCAAAGCCTTGACCCTCTTGTCCCAAACATTCCTCAGATTTTACAATACTTAACTGAGATGCTGGACAAAGGCCTATCCCTTTCATCAATTAAGATCCACGCCTCTGCCATTTCAGCACATTACAACACGGATCCTCCATTATTCTCTCATCCCTTGCTAAAGCAGTACCTCAGAGGGGCTAAAAACATAAGACTGCCCCGGAGAGCACCAACACCAACTTGGGACCTCAATTTTGTTTTGGAAAAACTGACCTTGCCACCTTTTGAGCCAGCCAATACAGCCGATCTAAAATTTTTATCATGGAAAACAGCTCTGCTCCTGGCAGTAACTTCAGCATGAAGAGTCTCAGAGCTACAGGCATTAATGGCAGTGGAACCTTTTATAATATTTCATCAGGACAGGGTTTCTTTAAGGACAAACCCTACCTTTATGCCAAAGGTGGTATCTAGTGTGGCTCTTAACCAAACCATCCATTTGCCGACTTTTTATCCAAACCCCCAGAATAAAGGGGAGAAACTTCTGCACTCTTTGGACATACACAGGCAGCTATGCTTCTACTTAGACAAAACAAAAGCTTTCAGGAAAACTGAGCAACTGTTTGTAGCATATGCTGCAGGATCACAGGGCAAGGCTATCTCAAAGCAGACTATTTCCAAATGGATAGGACACTGTATTCGTTACTGCTACACACAGCATGGAAAATCAGTCCCTAATAACATTAGGCCACATTCTACCAGAGCAACAGCCACTTCAACAGCCTTTCTCAGAGGAGTACCAACCAAGGAAATTTTGGAGGCTGCAACTTAGAGTTCAGTGCACACCTTTACCAAGCATTACCACTTGCCTCTTTACTCTAAATCCAGAGCAGGATTTGCCACTGCAGTTCTGCAGGGCCTCATAGCCTATCCTAACTCTTTATAGACCAGCCACCCAACCTTAGCTTTGGGATTCTACCCAAGTGTAATGACTGCAGCAGTGTAACACGATGAACATAGTACAGTTTTGTGCCTACCATAAATGTAGATGTTCGAGTATTCACACTGCTGCAGTCCAAGTTACCCTCCCTCCATCCCCTCTGTCCTAGCTGGACTTATCTATACCTTTCTGTTCTATACTGCCTTTGTGGTGTATTTGCTTGTAACTGAAGGTATTTTTATTTTTTATATATGTTTTATTAGCAATATGTATTGCCTACCTACTTGGGGGCACCTGACATCTGGGGCAAGAAAAACTGAAGAAAATGGCATTGGATGCATCTTATTATACCCCTGGCGCACTGATGTCAGGGAAGAAGCGACAGCAACCGATGCCGGACCAAGACTTTGGAACTCTGGCCAACTGCGGGACTGCCTGATGGCAGGATAACCCAAGTGTAATGACTGCAGCAGTGTGAACACTCGAACATCTACATTTATGGTAAGTACAAAACTGTACTTTGTGTGCACTTAACATAAATGTAGATGTTAGAGTGTATTCACTGTTGCAGTCCTGGTTTCCCCTCCCTCCAACCCCCTGGTTTCTTTCTCTCTCTCTCTCTCTATATATATATATATATATATATATATATATATACATATATATATATATATATACATATATATAAAATCTCTCTATGCTTTTTACCCCCCCCCCCTTCTGGGGTATTGGTATTTACTTTTTACTGGTGTTCTTCTCCACCGTAGCTTAGCTCCCTATTGCGGGCCTCCTGACATTCGGGGCAAGAAAAAATGATGTAATGGTGTTGGCTGCCTGTTTTTATACACCTGACGTCAGTCCTGGAGTGACAGCAACCGACACAGAAATACTAAGTCTCTGGTATTCGGGCCGACTGAGGGCTACCTGCAGGCAGATAACCCAAGTGTGATAGCTGCAACAGTGAATACACTTGAACTTCTACATTTATAGTAAGTGTACACAACTGTACTTTCCTTGAATTCTGTGATCTATCAACTGAAGTGGTCAAGCACTTCAAGAAATGTGGTTATGATACTGTGGATGCATCATACAGGGCAGCAGCTTCAAGGTCCATTATTTGTTTGTATACCTGGTGTCAGTGCACAGACCCTTTTAGGCCACGTAAAGGTGGAACTCCTTAATGTTCCCTTGAACAAGGATCTTCTATTTGGACCCCCTACTGAAGGTATCCTCAAGGTACTGAAGGAAATGGACATGACTGTGCAGTCTGTCAAACAGCTTTTCCAAACTAAGCTCCTAAATTCATCAGAAACTGCTACACCAAATCCTGTTCCTTGTACCCAAAACAAAAGCTTGCAAAGGTAAAAAAGAAAAGTTCAAAAGAGAGTAGGACGCAATACCCAAGGAGAAGTTTGGGGGCCCTCAGGACCATGGCAACCATATGTATTAGTCCCTCTACCCTTAAGCCTATGCTGCTTTCTCCTTCTATCACTCATCTTCTCAGAGAGATTTGGAGGGCACTTCACCTTTGTAATTTAAAAAAAAAATGGGAAATCACCACTGGTCCAGTGAGTTCTAATGTTGTTTGCCAAGGTTACAAGCTACATTTCCAAAAAAAATCCCAAACTGCGGGGGCATTCCTAAGTCCCAGAGGATCAGTTAGACTTTATTCTTACCCTCTTAAAAAAAATTGCATCAGTCAGGAGCCATATGATCCCACTGGGGACGGAGGGCGAGGGATTTACTTCAGATTGTTTCTGGTCCCAAGAAAGGAAGGATTGTGGAGAACTATTCTGGACCTCTCACATTTAAGTAAGCTTCTTGTTGTTCCAAAGTTCAAGATGTTAACTGTCCAATTGCCACACCAGGTTATTATGGTCCAGTCTAGACATAAGTGAGGCCTGTCTTTACAGCCCTATAACAGTGCAGCAGCAACAGTTTCTCAGTTTTGTATCGGAGAAGGATTTCCAGTACACATTATTGCCCTACTACACCCAGAGGCTTTAGCAAATGCATGGTTCCAGAAATTGAATACTACAGGACAAAAGGGAGGTCAACATTTTTCCTTAACTAAATGATTGTTCATCCTAGCAGAATCCAGGTAGGCAATAGGTAAGGCTTTGGAATTCACCCTGAATGTCTTTAGGGATCTAGGTTTTATCATCAACAACAGAAAGTCAAACCTGACCCCCCCCCCCCCCCAAAAAGGAAATGAGTTTTCCTGGGTCTTGCCAAAACAGCATCCTTCAGAGTCTTCCTCCCAGAGGGCCATGTCTCTTATCTGTGCTTTATTTCCTCAAGGTTCTTCAGCAGGAACTATTCTCAGCAAGGGAGTTCCTCAGGCTGTAGGACTGTTTGGCATCCTGTGTTCTAAGTTTCATTTGCTTTAATGGTACCTAAGAAACGTATGGCATCAGCACATCCATGCCTTGGAAACCATCATTACCATCCTGCCTGCTTTAGAAAAGAGATCGCACTTTGTAGACATCACTCAGTCAGGGGTTGCCTTTTAAGAGCAGCCCAGCATACCATGTCTCCCCCCATGTATTCTTTGGATTTATCTTGGGGTCTTGTTTAGATGCCATCCAAGTTCAGGAGTCATAAAATGGCAAGATGAGGAAAAAGCAGAGAAACACAAGAGAGATGATGGCAGTCATTCTGACACACTGAAGGCCTCCAGCCACTTGTTCAAGGAAGGGGGGGGGGTCTACCAGGTCATGACAGACAACACAATGATGTGGTACATAAACAAGGGTGGGCTCTCTCACACCATCTGTGCAAGATCTCAGTACAAATCTGTGAAGTGGCTCAAAGGGTAGGCATGTTTTTCACAGTTTGAATGAGTTCATACAATTCCAGGCAGCCATATGTACTGAGAATGTGCTAAAGGTCATGAGGGAGGCTAGGAGACCAAACAAGGAAATCTTGCCTAGCTAAATGGGGAAAAAAATCCATGTGGTGCCTACACAGGAACCTAGAACCAAACAGAGCTAAAGTGGCTGATGTCCTCAACTACCTTTCACATGTGTCCAAAAGCGGCTTTTGTAATGCACCTGTCAAAAGTTATTGCTTCTGCTATTTCAGCCTGCCTACTTGAACTCCAGACCATCCATTAAGCATTTGTTCTAAGGGATCCTACATGTTAGGCCACCAAAAAAAAGAGGTTGTTCCAGCATGAGATTTGTTTATTACTATTTACAGAGTTGTTAACTAGGTAACTGCACTGGTCAAAAGGCAGTTTTCAGGAACAACTTGGGCTAGTTGGCAGTTTAAAGACAGCATAGTACAAAAAGTAACAAGCAATTAGGAATAAAAATAGAAGTAATGTACATTAATAAAACAATTTACATTACTAATGGGCAGAGTATGCAATCATAACAGACAACAAATATGTTGAAGATGATTTGTATTGCTGTCGGTCTGTATACACAATATACTTTGAAAAACATTAATCCAGACGTGAGTGACCTGTAAAGCTAGAATGGATTACCAGAGGATGGGATAGTGTGTAAAGATTGGAGATTGTGAGAGATGAGGTCTATGGACAAGGTACAGCATATGGGGGGCATTCCAAGTTAGCTGCACACTGATCAGCAGCTTAACTTCAATTCTCCCAGTGTGAGAAAAGAAACTGAAAGACAAGGGCCAGGAACTCTACAACTTTTATTAAATTCAGTTACTGGCTAGTAAGTGCACTCCTTGGATGCCAACAAAGACAAAACTAAAAGAGCTGGAAGGAGAATCGAATAAAAAAGGAAAGGAGAAACACTGACTTGGAAGAATCCTTCAGCTGTTCATCCAAAAGCAGTTCAAGTTCCAGCTTTGGTAGAAGACGGGGCTTCCAGTAATCTAGAAGAAAAAAATGTCAAATGTGTTCAGAGATGATAAAAATAAATGAAACACTGAAGGAGTACATCAACTCAAATAAAAGGCTAGAAAAATAGAAGCATCTTTAAACATATTCAGATGAGCTTATAAAACTGCAAAAATCAGAGGTTGAAATGAAGAAAAAGCTGATAATGAGACTACTCAAGAAAAATCTTTCAAAAAATGGTAGAATTAGAGGAAAGAGCATGTAGGGAAAATCTGAGATTTTCTGCTGTATCAGAGAAACTAGGAGGAACAGACTGCATTAATTTTATAAAAGCACAAGTAAGCAACTGGACTGGTATTCCGCGGCAGGAATTTTTAATTGAAAGGGCATATCGTGTATAATCCAAACCTGGCCAGGAGAAAGCAGCCAAGACCTGTATTAGTAAAGATGCAAACCAAACCAGCAGAAAGAGCTGATCCTAACAAAACTGTGGCAAAAGGGCAAACTATTAAAAGTTGGAGACAGTAGAGTGTTTGTGGAAAATGATTATTTACTGTAGATCAGGCAGAAGAGAAACAGATTTATTTCAGCAGTCGGGGAATGGAATGTCAAGGGGCAGTTATGAGATTCAAGCTGTTGTATCCATCTGGCTTCAGAATATTTTTTTCTGAAGGATCAGTCATTTTGATGTAGAACAGGCTAAGGAGGAAATACAGGTTTGTCCAAGAAAAAGTGAGCTGTCAAACAGAAGATGCCTCCACTTAAAATGTGTTATCAGAGTCAAGCAAATAAGATAACACTGAATATAATGAAAAGTTTTCCTTTACCAAAAAATGTTTCAGCTTGTATTAGAAGCCTGCAGCTGAGGGATGTATTTTTTTCTCTTGCATTTCCATGCCAAAACACTGTTTTGTTTTGTTTTTTTTTTTTTTGTTTTTTCAAAGCTAAAAGTCAACCTTTTCTGAAAGCATGCAAGTTCTTTTCTCATCTGGCAGGGGAATAAAGATAAAAAAGAACAGACACAAATTAAAGTAAGTAGAAGCACAGGAAGTAACGTGCATCTTAGCATGCATAATGACAACCTTTGGTTAATTATGATCTGTGTTTGCAACCATCTAGGACAGTTGTTCCTGTTAGGAGGATTAATCTTCATTATTAGAAGATGTACATAGATTTGTGTGTTTGTACTGTATTAACAGGTTATAAAGGTGTTCTAGAGTGTTTTTTTTTTTTGGAGATTTCATTAAAACAAAAAGTCTTGTATAATGTGACAAAGGTTTCACAGTTGATGATATGCAGACTGCCTCAAGACCCTATCCCTGTATTCTGTCTCGTACAGGCTTTTGAGGGAAAATCTATGCCTGGCATATAGGGCATTGTCAGGCCCCACTTTGATGGACCGCTTGCATATCCACAAAAACAGCACCAGAATTACCCATTCTAAAGACTTAAACCCGTGCCTGTGATATAAATAGGACCTGCTGGAGAGAGAGGTATATATCCCAGAGACTACCCCCATCTATCGAACAGGTTCCCCATCCATGTGAAGCAGAGAGTCCTCCCTAACCCAATTCAAGTGCAACTTGGACAGTTGGATGGGGAACAGGAAAATTATCCCTGATTTGGCAGCTGTGTCTCTAATGGACACATGCAGCTTGTAAATGGTTCATCTCCCAGGCCTCTGCTTGTAAATGTTTAGTCTCTCAAGCCCCTATTTACACTTACAAGGGTGTCAGAACTTGTCAGAGATTTGGGATGCATGGCTAGGCTTAAACAAGCCCTTGTGTTTATTAGCCTCTTAAACACCTATGAACCAGTAAGAAAAACCTGTGTAAAGGATCAGCTTGCCAAACATTAGTGGGTGCATGATCACAAAAGCTGGAAACGGACATTTAAAAAAGCTGTCATATATAACAGGTGGGAGTATTGAAGTCTAATAATAATGTCAATGCTTTCCATATAATCTTAGAATGTGAATGGCCTCATAGACGTAGACAAAAAGGGAGAGAATATTTAATTAAGAAATATAGAGCACAAATAGCAATGCCACAAGAGACGCACTTGGAAAGAACTGAGCATGTGAATTTGATAAAGAAAGGATTTCATGATGGATATTCAGCAAGAATATCAGGGACGAAGGCAAAGAAGAATACCTCTATTAATTTCTAGAGGAGTTCCATTAGTGATAGAAAAAAAAGATGATAATGACGGATTTGTGTTAGTCTGGGCTACTGGGAAGGGATGAGGATTATGCTGGCATATATTTATATTCCACCTAAAACAGTTATGGAGCTTAAAAAATTCCCTGCCTTGGGGAATGCAATTTCTCCTTTGGGGGATGCACTTTCTGCCTTTGTGTACACTGATGTAGTTGCACTAAGTTACATAAATTAATGGTCGTCACTTTGGCTGAGAAGGAGGAAGGGTTTTCAAATATCACTTAGTGGATTAACTGCAGTGTTCTCATTAACACAGTGTAGCACCATTCATTGCCCTTTGCTGCAGCTAGTGTGCTCAACATAACTGCTTACATTATTTTAAAATGTCTTTTTGCAGGCATTGGCACTGTGGCTGTCTGTTTTATTTTCCCATTTCTGCAAACATTATCTGAATTGCAGTTCTGTGACTAAGGCCTCATTTGGGCAAACTGTACTCTGGGGTTCAGACTTCTGAGCCCTCTTCTGATACATTCCTTTGGTTGGCTGTTTCCACCTTGGTTGCTTACAGACTGATGTTCTTCGTGTTTCACTGTTGCAGTCATTACATTTGGGTTATCCTGCTGGCAGGTTGCCCTCAGTCAGCTTGAATTCCAAAGTCTTGGGTCCTGCGTCAGTTGCTGTCACCTCTTCCCTGACATCAGGTCATCAGGGGTATAAAAGATGCAGCCAAAGCCATTTTATTCAGTCTTTCTTGCTGCGCGGTGCCCGAAGCAGAAGCAGTTCGCAAGTGCCGGTAGGCAGACTCCTGAGATTTTCGTGTTCGAGTTTCAGATCCGAAATTTTCATTAAAAGCTAAGTACCCTGTTGGGGAAACTTTTTTCTTGCTCCAGACAGACGTCAGAAAAAGTTAATAATTGTATTTCTTGTGGGAAGCAAATACCTCATAAGGACTTTCATTCTTACTGTATTCCTTGCCTAGGCCCTGACCACGACGTTGCTAGTTGTCGGTTTTGTGTTAGATTTAACCAAAACACTATTAAGTGTAGGTATGATTTTGCATTAAGCTATTTTGGGGGAAGATTTAATTATACAATGTCGTCTGATAGCCATCCGACTACCGGAGTTCACAAAAAACGCAAAGAAAAAGACAGGCAATCGAGGTCCAAAACCGACGACAAAGCTTCTCCTAAGCAAGTTTCCGGTTCTCAGTGAGATGCTTTCGCAGCCTCTGACGCCCGCTACTTTAGAGTCGCAAGCCGCTACCGACTCCCACGTGGAGTCGGCCAGGCCACAGGAAGCTCAAGGTATTGGAGCCTCTAAGATTATTCCCTCAGATGAGTCTGGAGCCACTGAGCAGGCATCGGCTTCTGAGGGTGTATTCAGACCTAAACAATTATATATTAAACCGACTTCAAAGACAGACTAAAACACCTTTAAAGGCAAAGAAACAAGTTCACCGGCCACAAGGACAGGCCTCCATGCCCAAAAAACAGATGCTGAAAATGGCCGAAGACTTAATTACCTTGATCAGGGGTTCCCATCCCCCTCCTGATAAGTGGCCTAGGCAAGAGACAGACTAGGAATCTTCAGATCAGGTTTCTATTTCTTCTGATCCCTCTTCTGATCAGGAATATTCTCTTCCCCCTATGAGGATTCTGATGCTGAAGAATCAATTCCTTCAGCTTCTCTTCCTCTTTTGGGGAAACCTTGCATACCATGAGGGAGCACTTCCACTGGGAGAGCCAAGATTTTTCAGAATCTAAGAAAAGGCTCAGAGACTTCCTTTTACTACCTCAACACACGCCTCTAGCTATTCCACCTGTGTTGGACATTGTAGATGATGTGTTCTCGGAGTCTAGTCTGACCCCTGACTCTTTACCTCCAGCTCCTCTTAAGCCGGACAGATACTACAGGGTCCCTGACTCTCATAAATTCCTTTTCAAAAACCCTACTGCAGACCCAGAAACTATTTCTCAGGTTCCAAAAGGGGTCAAGACTTCTACTGCAAAAAACCCTACCCCCACTGACAGGGATTCTAGGGCTCTGGATAGATGGGGAAAAAAGATTTACACATCTGCTACTTTGGCTATAAGGGCCTTAAATTGCCAGTTTCATATGCTCAAATAGCAGCAATATATCATGACACTGCTTAAACAGAAAATTATGGCAAATTCTGAATGTGCAGAACACAAAGAAATGCAGGATTTTTTGCATGCAGCTGAACAAGTTTTAAAGCATACTTTGCAATGTGGGTTTGATTCTCTGGAGACCACCTGCAGGGCCGCTGTTACGGGTTCTGTCATTAGGAGGCATGCTTGGTTAAAGGAACAAAATCTGCCTGACCATGTTAAAGCAAAATTATTAGATGCTCCTTTACAACATGATACCTCTTTTTTGTTAAGGCAGAAGAGGTGTTAAAGAAAATGGAGGACAAAGCTAAATCTATGCAAACGGTCAAGGATTTCTTACAGGTACAGCCACCTAGATTTAGCAGATACTGGCCTACAAAGAACTGGTCCTTTCCAGTCTCAGACAGACCTCAAAGAGGCAGATCACAGCCGCAAGGATCCTATAGGTCTAAGCAGTGGAGTGCTTCTACCTCCAAAGGTGGAGAGGACAAATCACAATCATACAGGAAACAGTCCCAATGACTTCCCCCTGCCTGCACCAAGCACTTATCTTCTGGCAGCACCCTTAGGGGGGAAACTTGCACTTTTTTCTCAAAATTGGCACATTATAACCCAGGACAAATGGATTCTACACATAGTGTCACAAGGCTACAAGTTTCATTTCCATACCCTACCAAGGGCAAACGGTTGGCCAGACCTGCCAAAAAATCAATGGGCAGAGGCTCAAAAACAAGGCGTAGCTCTCATGGACATGAGGGCTATTCAACAAGTGCCACAGCAAGAGCAGGGACAAGGATTTTACTTGACTGTTCTTGGTACCCAGAAAGGACAAAGCATGGAGACCAATACTGGACCTATCTATTCTAAACACTTTCCTGGATATACCAAAATTCAAGATGTTGACCTTACAGCAACTTCTGCCCATGCTGGGCAGCAAGGCTTGGCTCGTGACTTTAGACCTAAAAGAGGCATACCTGCATGTCCCAATCAGACAATCCTGCAGAAGATGCCTCAGATTCAAGGCTGGCTCAAAGCATTACCAATTCTTTGCACTGCCCTTTGGCTTATCTACTGCACCCAGGGTCTTCACAAAGTGCCTGGCACCAGTAATTGCTTACTGCAGACAAAGAGGAATACAAATATATCCTTACTTGGACGACTGCCTCATACAAGCAGAGAACAAGGACATTCTACTACAGCATCTGACTTTTGTGATCAGACTTTTAACGTGCCTAGCGTGCACAGTCAACAAAAAGAAATCAAAACTAGTACCCTCTCAAGAGATAATATTCCTGGGTGCAAGCTTAAATACAACTGCCCAGATGGCTTGTCTCACCCCAGACAAACAAAGGCAACTGACTACCTATTTCAAGGAAATGACAGCAAAGGCCCAGTTATCTGCAAGAAAAATTCTGCAGGCTTTGGGCTTCATGGCATCCTGCAACTTACTAATTCCATATGCAAGACTACATATGAGGAAAATTCAGTGGTACCTAAAAAGTGTCTGGACACAACATTGCCACAGTCTGGAAACAATGATTACTCTAATTCCCTGCCTGCAACAGGAGTTTCAATGGTGGGCAAAGGCTTGCCACCAAAACAAGGGACAGCCATTCTCACTACCCCCAGCCAGGCAGAGCCTAACGATGGATGCATCAGATTATGCCTGGGGGGCACACATGGCAGGAAGAGGCATTCAGGGCACCTGGTCCACAAACCAAAAGCATCTACATATCAATCAAAAAGAGATGCTAGCTGTTCAAAATACCCTGAGAGCCTTCAAGGACCTACTTCATCCGGGACAACTACTGATAAAGACAGGCAACACCACGGTCATAAGGTACATAAACAAGTAGGTTTATCCCCTGTGCAGACTAGCCATGGCTTTATGGGACACAGCATTGACTTACCAAGTTCATCTGCAGACACAATTCCTGCCAAGAAAGGAAAATACTCTGGCTGACGAACTAAGCAGAAACCTCATGGATCCCCATGAGTGGCACCTGGATCCACAAGTCTTCAGCATGATAACAAAGAAATGGGGATGCCTGGACATAGATCTGTTTGCCTCCCCTCAAAACAATCAACTAAAAAGATTTTGCACAAGGACTTATCACAGACAAGCCTGGAAAGTGGACGCCTTATCTTTCAACTGGACAAACCTATCAGTATATGCCTTTCCTCCACTGCCTCTCCTCCCCAAGGTACTCCTAAAGGTCAAGCAGGAGAAACCAAAAATGATTCTGATTGCCACAGACTAGCCTCGCCAGTACTGGTATCCAATCTTAAGGAACTTGTCCCAATGCCCAGCCTGGACCTTACCTCAAATACCTCATCTACTGTCCCAGCAAAACAATCAGATTCTGCACAGCCAACTCAGGACCCTAAACCTGGCAGCATGGCGGATAATGTAGCCATACAAACCACACTTCTCAGTAAAGCTGTGATGGATGTCATTTTAGAAGCCAGAAGCCTAGTACTAGAAAATCCTATGCTGGGAAATGGAAGAGATTTTGCGCTTGGAACCAAGCTCAAGGAACTGAAACAGCTGTCCCAAATATTCCTCAGATTTTGTAATACTTAACTGAGATGCTGGACAAAGGCCTATCTTTTTCATTAATTAAAATCCATGCCTCTCCCATTTCAGCTCATTACAATACAGAGCCACCACTCTTTTCTCATCCTTTATTAAGGCAGTACCTCAGAGGAGCCAAAACCTTAAGGTCTCCCAAGAGAACGCCAGTACCTGCATGGGACCTCAATTATGTCTTGGAAAAACTCACCTTACCTCCTTTTGAGCCAGCTGCTACTGCGGATATAAGGTTCTTATCTTGGAAAATATCTCTGCTCCTAGCAATAACTTCTGCAAGACGAGTTTCAGAGCTACAGGCTCTCATGGCTGTGGAACCGTTTATCATTTTTTATCCAGACAGGGTCTCTCTGAGAACAAATCCTGCATTTATGCCTAAGGTGGTATCCATTGTAGCCCTTAACCAAACAATTCATTTGCCAACTTTTTATCCAAATCCACAGAACAAGGGGAGAGAAAATTCTGCATTCTTTGGACGTACACAGACAACTTAGATTCTACTTGGACAAAACTAAAGTTTTCAGAAAGACAGAACAATTAACTAGTGGCATATGCCACACCATCACAAGGAAAGGCTATCTCCAAGCAGACTATTTAAAGTAGGATAGGTCACTGCATTTGTTTCTGCTACTCACAGCATGGCAAACCAGTGCCTAAGGGCATTAGGCCACATTCAACCAGAGCTGCAGCTACTCCTGCAGCCTTTCTCAGGGGAGTGCCAACCAAAGACATTTTAGAGGCTGCTACTTGGAGTTCAGTGCATACCTTTACAAAACATTACAATCTGCCTCTTTACTCTAAATCCAGGGCAGGCTTTGCCACTGCAGTTCTGCAGGGCCTCATAGACGCTCATAATGCTGTTTAGCTCCAGCCCCCCAACCATAGCTTTGGGACTCAACCAAAATGTAATGACTGCAACAGTGAAACACGAAGAACATAGTACAGTTGTGTACACTTACCATAACTGTAGATGTTCGAGTGTATTCACTGTTGCAGTCCAGGTTGCCCACCCACCCATCCCCCTTATTTTTGCTGGAACTTATCTTTACTTCTCTAATCTATACAACCTAGGTGGTGTATTTGCTTATAGATGAAGGTAAAGCTTATTTTTGGGTGCATGTATGTTTTATTTACATAATTTTAGCCTACCCTTTTGGGGGCACCTGACATCTGGGGCAAGAAAAACTGAATAAAATGGCATCGGCTGCATCTTTTATACCCCTGGCGACCTGACATCAGGGAAGAGGCAACAGCAACTGATGCAGGACCCAAGACTTTGGAATTCAGGCCGACTGCCAGCAGGATAACCCAAATGTAATGACTGCAACAGTGAATACACTCAAACATCTACATTTATGGTAAGTGTACACAACTGTACTTTATTCAGCCTAACCTTAAGACACATCAAGGAGAGTCCTTGATGGTAATAAAGCTGATATTGTCTCACCATTTTTTTTTCTCAAATGGGTAAGTGAAAACGTCATCTGTGTGTTAAAGGCAAATGTGCAGTATATGCTACTTTAGAGAGCCAGTCAACCAGCATGTTTTTGTGGTGTGAGGGGAAAGCCCAAGTGCCCAGAGAAAATGCGTGCAGATTCCATATATACTGTGACCAGAGATCAGAAGTGAACTCTGGATCCTGCAGCTGAGAAGCAGAAACCTTTGAATACAGAAACCGCCACGCTGTCATATCAGTTGGTGTATATGACTGCCCCTTTAGATCAGGAATAACTTTACATTATCTCTGTGGGAGGGTAGCCCTTACAGCCATCTTCAGCTATTTGGGCTACAATACGAAGTAGTGACTATGGAGAACAAGCACATTTATGTAGCTGTCCTGTTTTTGTGACTGAATGCATTGTCATGTGCATATGGACATGTCCGAGAACAGGAATTTTAAAATTTTGCCAGATTCTGATTGGTGGGAAGGAAGAACCAAGACAAAACCAATCAGAGTCATCTTGTAGATCAACTGAGGCTATTCTTATTTTGTTCTTTATTGTAGTGTCAGTCTTCACTGGAAACAGCCAGCACATTGTGTGCAATAGCTGTCCTCTGCTTTGGGCAGCTAATTCATATCCGGTTTAAAATCTTTTTTATTTATCTTATAACTGTAATCTATATTTTGAATTATATTGATTTAGGATTATGCAGTTTTCAAACCCCTTTTTTACTGTTTTTATGGTGCACTATGTATACATCCATTTCTGTCCCTGTACAATTCTGGGAGTGGTTTTCTGCCAAAATAATTTCACATTAGCACAGAGCTGATTAGTATTGTGGCATATTTGCTGTGTTGTGTTGACTGAGTGCTTTGTGTTGAAGGGAATCTGTAGCACTTCAGTGACAAATGGCCCTTACTGTGTGATTGGGGTTATTAATTTGAAAACCTGATTTCTGTTTTAACTGCCCTTATAAGCAATTTCCATCTTTAATACCTATACCCCAAATGACAACAGAATATGAAACACCAGATTTGCAAATGTTTTTCACTGTGGCATGCACAAACTCTGATTTATTTGTTTTGTGATTTTGATGTGTGCTCTTTTTTGCCAAATCTCATTGAAACTAAGGTTTTTCTCTGGGTTTGGAAAGTTATTTAAGATTTTGCTTGAACGTTAAACATTCCCATCTCTTCAAAACTGCAGGTCGTAAGTGGTGCAAGGAGCCCAGTGCCAAATCTAACAAGTGCATAATCCAAAATGCCTTGTCCCATTGCTGTCTGGCTGGGAAGGTCAATGAACCACAGAAAAACAAGATACTGGAGGTAAGTTGATTACTTATTGGAGCTACCATAACTGACTTTGGTAACTGAAATCAGATGTGTTCTTTGTGCAGTGTAATGGGAGTATATTAAACATTGCATTGTTCTGATAGCATTTGACTGTGACACTTGAGCCTATGAACCTATACCTCGAAAAAGGGCATAGCAAAATTAATTTAAAATGGGCGGCGAAAGCCAAACACACTCTGGCTAGGCTTATAAATGCCCTAGGGCAGATAGCCTAGTATGAACCTATGAACTTGTCTTTGCTTTGAGGTGTGCTACAAATCTTTCCAGTATTTCTGCGACATACCCAAGTGAGTTTTAAATGATGCTGCATATAGGTTTCTTTCATGTGCTGGATTCCTTCTTGTGTGAAGAAACCTCCTTTTAACTAGATTTCAGTGGATCATTTTTTCTCACTTTCAGATTTTGGAAAGGTTGTTGTAGATGTGTCTTAGAGGAATACACTTAGAAAGATCACTGAAAATATAAGAAAAAAATGAAAAATCTCCACTTCTTTGCCTTCACTGTGTAATTTATCTGCACCACTGAATTTAGCCTTTGTTGACCTTTCATCTATAAAGTCAGCAAACTTTCTAATTTGATGCCTCTAATGCTTCAGAAAGGTGACTAGACTGTCTTACTGTCCTTTGGAGCTGGAAGTAGCCCTGTGAAGAATATGTTTAGAAACGCTAAATGTCACGCTTGTTCTGATGCTAATAGAGCTTATTGTGCAGATTCATTAATGCTTTTATGCTCCTTCATGCCTCAGCAAAATGAGGGGCTGCTTGTTGCAACCTTCATGGCCAGTGATTGCTGTTGGTGCAACACCATATTCCCCGTCCTTCCCATATATGCGGGGATGCCATCATCTACTTAGTCCTACCCATTTGGCTGGCCCACTATTGTCAAGACTTGCTTTACTGTACATGGGACACTTGTAGTGTAGTTTGGAGCAAAGTTTGAGCCTGTACTAAAAATGATAATGTAGTCTTGTATGCTTACTGTAAAAAAATCATAAGGATATTTTATGACAAATCACCAGTCTGAAAGTTCACATATCACTACTGTAGGAGAGTTCTGCAGGTGGGAATTGGCCATGGGTGAATATCCATCCTTCTGGACAAACCTGTAGAGCTGTCAAACATTCCCAGAACAGAGTTGGCCTTCCCCCAGCACCAGCAATGTAAAAGTGATGCTCACTAGCAAAGTAAAGGGCTGCGACCTACACCATCTTAAGCATACAGTCTTCCAGTCCATCATTTCTTTTCCAGCAACTTTGAGAGAGTCCATTCGGGGGGGGGGAGTCATTTTATGACTGCTTTTTTAGAAATGATTAAGTTGTCTCTTCTGGTATATATGGTAACTGGCTTAGTTTTTCTAATTGCCTTTGGGATTTCTTTTGAGGTCTGTAATATCTCCAGAAAAGTTCACCAGTTTGTGTGCTCATGGTAAAAATATTACTTCCAATAGATTATCATCTTCATTGCCTTTTTTGGTTTGGGAGAAGACCATCAGATCTTCTCATATGAATACTGTAAACCTTATATTGGTGGTATGGTACCTGAACAAACAGGGAAGAACTCTGTCCTATCCAGTATGTCGAGAGGCCATGAAAATTTGGTAATGTGCAATGTCCTTTCAGTGGTTGCTACTCACATCCTGGAGAAATCTTAGTGGATAGTCTAAACAGCCACATTCTTCAGCCTTACGAGTGGTCCTAAATCCAGAGTTTTGGTGCAGATTTGTCAACTACTGAGGCACTCCCTACTGCAAACTATTTGCTTCCCCATCCAACAGGAAGTGCAACATTTCTAATGCCCCGATTCTGCCAGAGGGGCAGTCACCAAGGGATGCTTCTCTCTACATGCTTGGCCTCCAGGTCTACTGTATTTCTGTCCCCAACTCCCCTCTTAATGAAAATTCTTCAGAAAGCAGACCATTGCAGAGCGAATGTTATTGCCCTGTTCTGGCCCCAACAAGTTTGGTTACCCTTCCTTTGGCCCCACCCACTACTTCTGCTCTGGGTTCTGGAACCTGTTCTGGGTCTGATTTGTCATTCTTTGGGCCTTCCTCACCCAAACCTTCACTCTCTCAAGCTAACCAAATTGTTCCTCTAGTTCTGATGATGGCCAGCGATCTCATGCTCTCCAAAAGAGGTATTCACATCCTTTCTTTCTTTCTCTCAGAAACATTCAACTGGAAAGTTTTGCAGTCATAAATGGAAGAGGTTTTCTATTTGGGCCTCTAACAAGGGCTTAGATCATAAGTTTAGTTTCCTGTAACTTTGCATTCCTAACATGAATTATGTACCTGTCTGTAGTGCTTCACTTTTATCTGTAATATAGTGAATAACTGTGCACGTTTTTTTTTTTGTCCTTGACACATGCAACGTTCTCAGCTGATGATATTCATATAGATCACTGCTCCAGTAGTCCTTGCTATTGGGATAGTTTAGGCTAGCACTGTGTTGTTTGGAAGGATCAAGATGACTGGTTATGCTTTACAGGCATGTCCACTCCAAAGAAAGAAGGCAAGTTGTCTTTTAGTAGACAGTTTCCACCTAAAGACTTGTATATCCCTTGCATCTTCTGCATTGGTCCAGCGTACGACATTGGGAACTTTAGGGTTTTACTCCTTAGACATTATAAGAAAGGAGCATTCCCAGTAAAACTGTTTAGATGGGTAGAAACTTGAAGTCGTGAATCGTACCTTCATGGTGGCTTCCAGTTGTGCTCTGATGAAGTCCATTATTTTAGGACAAAAGTATAAGGTGTTCAGTAAAGTTGGTCTTTGAACCATAACTTTGGATTTTCCAGTCTTCTTTTCACCAAGTAGTCTGGGACTATTGCAGTTTTGTGTGCTTTTACAAAGTATATTTCCTTCATTTAGCTTTTTGTTTTCTTTTCTGTTAATGTATATTTGCCCGGTGTCTTAAGTGATAATTTAATAAAGGTGTTAAAAAAGCATTAATGCACCTTTTCATGCATCTGCAGATGTGACATAGGAATGCTACACCTGTTTGTAGTTCCACATATTCAGCTGTCATGTTCTGTATTTGGCAACTAGAAGCATCCAGTATACGTTGACCAGTGATGTTCTACCTTTATACATCTAACAGTAACATGGTAATAGTCTGCATCTATGCATACTTTGTGCATGCTAGTAGCTCTGCACAACTGATAACTCTGCTAATTTAATGTAATTGTTGTTTTTGTCTGTTTTAATTAATGTTAACCTGTGTGTAGCTCACATCATTTGCATTTCTTTATAAAGATGCTGTGACGTTCTGCTTTGTTGCTTATTGAAGTACATTCGTAGTTTTACCAATGAATTTTAAATATGAGTTTTCTTTTTGTGACATGCATTGTTTTCGGTTATGGTAGAGTCTAGTCTTCTGAACTGTATAATGCTTCTTTTCAGGTATCTTTGCCTTTGTTTAAATGTTTTTGTTTATTTCTACAGGAAATGGAAAAAAGTAAAGCCAACCACTTCCTGATCTTGTTCCGAGATAACAGTTGCCAGTTCCGAGCTATCTATACCTTTTCACCAGAGTTTGAGGAGATGATTCGAATTGCAGGCTATGGACCAAAGACAATCACTCAAAACATGATAGAGGGGATATACAAATATAACTCAGACAGAAAGCAGTTTACCATGATCCCTAGTAAAACATTGTCTGCTAATGTTGATGCTTTTGTCATTCAGGGACAGCTGTGGCAAACCAAGAAGCCAGGGGCCACCAAAAGACCAGGAACACCTAAATAATTGCGCTAACAAATTTAATTGCAGCCCTGCCCTTGTTCTGTACTGCAAATTAAGGCTGTTACACTTCAGTTTGTAAAGGTCATTCCAAAATTGAATTCTGCAGAGAGAGAATAATTTGATGTATAACCAGTATGGCTGGGCAAAACATAAACAAACATTAACAGCATTGTGGCATTATGGATGACCTCGCTCTAAAACGTGAACCAGTTGCAATCATTTTTGGCATGGAGATTGTCCTGTGTATGTGAATCATTCCTTCCATCCATCCACATAGTAGCAGTGGACGACTTACTGAGTGACAAGTATGGCTGCTGAAGATCCATTTAACAGTACCTAAGGTGGAATGATTTCCTTAAGAGAAGTGTTGTCTGATGCTGTCTCTAACACAGCCAAGAATCAGTAATTGCCTGGTTCAGTGTATAGAATGTAACACATGAATCCCTTCTCTGCAGAATAGAACTTCAAGGATGTCTTCATGGTTGGGCCAAATGTGCAAAAATTTGCATTTAATTGTCAGCATTGTCTTGACTGCTGCTTTCATATTTTTTTATACAGAAAACTTCATATTTTGCTTGTCATTCCAGTTTCCATTGAAATTCTTGAGAAAAAGTTCTTTTCTCTATCTCAGAAGATGAGATTATGTGCTTGGGTTTGCCAGGCTAGCTTTAGATGCCATCAGAATGGAAGGCAAGGGCACCACAGTGGATCAGACATTTCATCATGTTCTTCTGTCAGTCGTTAAAATGTGAAATATTTGGTGTCCTGTATCTATGGCCTTTTTGTCCCTTCTTACGAGAACATCTTAGGAAGTCATCCTTACCAATACAGAGAGGATTCTTGGTCAGCAAGGGAGACACAGGTGGATCCTACATCTTAGAAATGTTGGCACACACCTGTGGGTGTAGCCTGGCCTGGGGCCCACCGTACAAGAGTAGAATGTCAACAGGAAGGCTGCTTGGATATAAAAAGTGGTCCATTGGGAGGGCACCATTACCTCTGAAAAGAAGTTTTATGTTGATGTAGTAGCATTTGCATTTGGGGGTTGTCAATCAGAATTAGTATCAGTATCCTGCCTTTGAGTGGAGCTGAAAAAGTGGTACGAATAGAAAAAAAAAAAAAAACAATCGTGGATGTAAATCAGTTTGACCCATGGAAGGCTTTACTGTTGTGTAGACTGGAAAGCGGACTGTAGATGTATATATGGTATACAGTGCAGCAAATCATTAGGTAATTAATTTCAAAGAGCTCTATATGTATATAATGAAGCTATTTAATGATTTTGCAATGATTTATATATGAATTGAAATTGTTTGATATAAAATGACACAGTAGGAAGGCATGGTTCGTTAGGAAATGAGAGACAGTGAGCTGTGCTGTGGTGACTTGTGTATTTAAGAGAGATTGAGTTAATTTATGATGTCTTTTCTCAATGCTGTCTGATCAGGGAGCAAACTACCTGTTCATCCTTATTTGTGTTTTGTTTAGTTCTTTTTGTATTTTCAGAAAATCATTGTACTGCCTTCAAACTTTTGTTTCCAGACTTTTGCTTTCAGGCTTATAGGAGACACACTTAACCTTGCAGTACATTAGCTTGCAGCATTTTTTTAATTAAAAAAATGAACTGTATGGGAATACATCAGTTTCCTCTCATGAAATCATTAGATGCTATTGACAGTTGAGGTGAAACTTGTAAAATCTGCTGTCCACCAAACCTAAACAAAGTCTTGTAAAGTGGAATTCAGGGTCATGGATGTTTCCAGTTTTTGTTTCAGTGTGATGAGTGAAATGAAAGATGCAATGTTCATGGATCTTCTTGAGATAAAAAGAGTTGATTTTTATCAAGTTGTCACTGCCATGTTGAATTTGTTACAGAACAGTAGAACAGAAACATTATATCTGTTCACATCCCTGTCCTGTAATTCCAGAAAAAACAAATATACAGATTTTGTATGTTATCCATGTAACCTGTTTGTCTGCAGTGTAGATTATTTGCTTATTCATCTGCGATGTGTAAAGTCGCATATGGTGTAATTTTTACTCATTAGTTCACTTGAAAACATATTTTTAGGCCAGTGGCAGTAGGTTGAGTAACGTTATGCACAACTTGCTTGTAGTGGTAGTTCTGGAATTTCTTTTGAGGAAGTCAGTACATACATTGAGCAGAGACATTAACTGCGGAATTCCTGGACATCTGAGCAGTTTGCAGGTATGAAGAACAAGCTATACATTTGTTGTCCATTAACTACGGTGGTGGAATGGGGTGCACTAAAGTTTTCAGAAATGGGGTGCAGGAAATCAAACCTTACATCTCACAAATGGCAAAAAGCTATGTTAGCTTTAACCTACAGCTCATCTTTTCCAGGATTGCACTTTAAAGGCAAACCAAGTTTGCCTTTTTCCTTGTACGGATGCAGCAGGGTTCCTACCTCTTTTGCATACCAAGGCATCACTTCTCGGAGCCACTAGAAGTAAGGCCCTGTTCGTGTTTCCATTCCTATGCCTTATGCTGTGCTTTGTGGGAGCCCTTTCTTTTCAAAGACTCTAAATTAAAGCATGGTCTTGACTTGACTTTCATTGTGACTATATTTGGTTATCAAAAGATTTTAAGAGTAAGAGAAGACTTTCAGTTTCATACACATCTCTCTGGAACTCCACTCTTATCTCCTTCATTTAAGAATAATGTTTTTGTGGCACTCCATTCAGAATTATCCCTTCTTACCTTATTTCTTATTGTAGCTTGATAGAACTTGAAGCATTCACAATGATCTATAGTTTGGGGGTAAAGTAGAAACATTTCAGGATTTTTTTTTCTAGATTTTACAAACAAGCTATGCTTCATTTATAAAAGCAGAAAACTGAGCTGCCACACTTTCTAAGTTAAATGCTAGACAAAATGTCTTTCATAGCAGTTTCTGTTTGATGTTATGGTGACAATGTAGACTGATTTCTTCTCCTTACAAGTACTGCCTCAGACTACAGTTTAACCCAAGCACGTGTTTTCTGAGATCAATATATGGGCGATATGGAAACAAGCTTTGTATATCGGAATGCAATTTTGAATAATTTTCAAGGTTTAGAATATGGCTTAGAGTAAGTAATACTGTTTAACAAATATGGCCACAGTTAATATCTAGGCACAGTTATGATGAAGTACCTCACTGAAGTATGTAAGCTTTTTACAGAATGTGAAAGCACAAATGCAGAGTGTGATCTAAGACACTCTTAGGAAATAGAAAAGACCAGCCTGCCTTTGCATCAAGGAGCCAAATTGTAATCCTTCTTAAATAGGAACTGCTGCTAGTAAATCAATGCCCATCACCCACAGTGATGACAGTTTGTAGTGTTAATTGCCGAAATTCTAGACGGAGCATGAAACATGCTATTTCAGAGTGGCTAATGTCACTGCAAGAGAAGGCAACAGAATAAATAAGTAATAAACGCAAACTTTTACTTTGAAAAATGAAAAGTCCCTGCTATTGACAGTAACACAATCACTGGCTGTAGTTGTTAGTGTGTGGTCTGTAATGCAGTGCTTTTCAGAATACCACAAGTTTCATACGGTAATGCTCTTTTTGAAAGTACATTATGTTTATATGCTTAATCTGTCAACTGGGACTTGGATAATGTTACTCATAAACATAGCAGAAGTGCACCTCTTTATCTGAGTTTTGAATGTACTGGATGATGTTGGCACATAATCGTGTATCCAGTTTAACACATGAAAATAATAACATAAACACACTATATACCTCAGTATTGTAGAATAGTCCTTATTTCAGCCCTCATTTTAAAGTCACATCAGATGTGAAGCACGCTGAGCAATAGTTTTGGTCTGAATCAGCAAATTAAACACACTTTGCAAGTAAGTGACCTACGTGAGCTTCTCCAAGGGTGTGTTTTGTGATTTCACTTAGTTTTCATATCCTCATGCAGTAATATTGGTAATAAATGGGTCTATGTTATAACACCGAAAGTTCAAAATTGCGAATGCTGTAAATATCGAAACTGCCAGACCTCAAACTCATTATCCACCCCCCCCCCACTAAATATATATGCCAACTCCAAGATCGCACTACATTGAGGAAAGGGTAAATATTCTGATATTCACTGTACTACGATCTCAAAAAAAGCACTTCGAGGTCCAGCATTTTTGATATTTACAGCATTTGCAATTTTGAACTTTCGGTGTTGTAATATAGACCCTAATAAATGTAGTCCACTAGCTTGTACCATCACGGGGTGGGCTTCCTGAATGAGACTGATCATTATACATCTGTCAGTTTGGGTATATGCTGGTAGTGATCTGAATGTTTTGAATTTCGTCTGGCTGACCAGTCTCCCACTGGATTTGTTTAAAATGAACTGGAGGATTTGTAGTGCTAGAGTGGTTATATGGAAAACATGTTTGAAGCTATAGATTAACAGCACTCTTTTTCCCAGTTGTCATTTTTTGAGCTACACAGTTTTGTCCTAATCCCATCACCTGAAGTTCATTAGTGCACCTTAGCAGACCATCTCTCTGTGATTGTAGACTGCATATATACACATTTCTAAGTGGATTAACTGTAAACTGGTTAATTCCAGTGATCAACACCCATGGTACCTGGTATCCATTAGTTACTGGATCCCTCCAATCTTTGGTGCTTTTTCATATACCCGTACTATTCTTACCTTGAGGTCCCTGTAAGTTAAGTGTCAGCTAGTTTACCACTGGACATGCATAGCAACAACCATCATGTGAACAGAGGAGCCAGATGATGATTGAGTCTACCATCTGTTGCACAGCTGGCCACTTAGAATGGTCTCTGGCTTTCAGCTGGCCACTACATCATTAATCATTCATTGTTGAAATGTAGACTTTAGGATGTGCTGCTACCAAATCTCAACTAAAGTCATGCTAGAGCAGAATTCTGGGTCACGGTTGTTCCCAAGATTTGCATCACTCAAAGAGACAAGTGAAATAAAATGTACAGTATCTATGGAGTGGATCAAGTTGAAATGGGCTGATATTTTCCCCACATGGAAAATAACAGTGCATCTCCACCAATATCTGTAAAGTTGTATTCCAGCCGTTACATGTAGATGCTGTACAATACATGACAAAGGAAGTGACAAATGACTCAAATGTACTGTTTTGATACTCGTGAGGTTATTGGTTTTGTGATTGTGAGGACTTCAAAAGATTTTCAGTCCACTAAAGCTTAAATGTTACATAGGTGCATCTTCACAGGTGCATAGGTGTTTTGTTTATTAAATGCACATAGAATGACAATTCCCATTATACACATACATAGTGAATGTGTAAAGGTTTATTTAAAGAGTTACGGTTGAACATGTTGATATCCCAGTAATGCTCAGGTATAATTGCTTCATGTTTGTTGCCTTGCAAAGTTTCACAAGTGAATTCATGGGCAGGGTTAAGTGTTTTTACTGAGGATTACTGTACATGTATTCACACATCAGTTGACCAGTAAGATGGTGAAATTAATTCAGGATGTAAAACAAATTTTCATACAGCTGTTGCTATGTCAGTGAAAGCAAATTCTTAACAAATATGAGAAAAACAATGTCCCATAATAAACTTTCAGCAAAGGAGATGGGGGCCCCTCCAGCTTTGGTCATACTTCATGGAACACACTGCCTTGACATCATACTAAGAACTAGCTGTAAACTAAAACAGAAACACATTTGCCCTGCTTCCACGTTTTGTGTCTTGTAATCAGCATGATGTTTTCTACTCTTTGTAAGAAGACTGGTTTTGTGGGGCTTTGTCACATTTGTATGTTATTTTATTTTTGTTGTTGGTTTTCAGTTTTTGTGTGTGTGGGTATGTGTGAGGGAGAGAGAGAAAGAGAAAAACTATTTTGTAAACAAAGAAGTGCACTCTTTAAATGAAGGCTTTTAGATACTTGTATAGTATCAGCCATGAATAGATCTGTTGTGTACACCAGAAAGCAACCTGGTGAAAGATAATAAAGTCATTTAAACCATGTACTTTCTTTGGTGGTTTGCCTCCTTTCCTGAGTTTCACTGCACTCTTCCAGTGTTTTTCCTGCAACCCTTCCAAAAGTTATAAGTTAAGTAATTAACTAAAAGTCGAGGGTGGAATGAGGTGGCATATAGTTGCATAACATTGTTTTAATGCTGTTTCCTCAGTAGTTAAACTTTGCAAAAGAGAACCTTGTCATTTCCACATTAAAGGTTTGTACCTAAAAATGGAATGTTATCAATATATACTAATAGACTTGTTCATAATTTGAACAACTTATGCAAAGAATGGCATTAAAAAGGGGTGAACTTATATACAGGTCATATGTTAAAGGAAGAATGTGGTGTCCTACATGCAAAAAAAAAAAAAAATATATATATATATATATATATATATATATATATATTATATATAAGGTAAAGATCAGCAATAAAACATGAAGAAATGCGAATAAACCTCAGGAATATTTTAGAAGATTTAAATAAATTCTGAAAACAGCATTGACATCTAGGAACAAAGTTCAAGCTGTAAACCAGTTTGCTTTTCCTGTCCTAACTTACAGTTTTGGAGTGACTGACTGACCCCAAAAGGTGTTGGATAGATTAGATAGGAAAACAAGAAGGATGCTTCATGCTCATCAAATGTTCTATAGAAATCAATGCATACCAAGATTATATATTCTTCGTTCCAAAGGAGGTATGGACCTCTTTGAAATTGATTACATGTATAAATCTGCAGTCATGGGACTGCATACATATCTGCTGACCTCATAAGACCCAAACATAGTGAAAGTTTTGAAGCATGAGGAGAATATATCCAATATGACTCCCCTGCTTAGTCTAGCAGAAGTATATCTGTGTCAAGCAGGGACAGAAATTAAACCATAAATAAATAAAAATCGGGCAGCAGCAACTGAATGTGCCAAAAAACAAACGAAAGAATATAAGGTGAAGGCAAGAAATGCGGAAAATGCATAAATGTAGTTGCAAGTATAGAAACCTCCTGGAACAAGCTCCTGTTGAATGGTTAAGGAGAGGGGAATTCAAACCAAAAGATGAAAGGTTAATATTGGCGGCCTAAGGTAGTGGACTATGTACACATTGATTTACAAAGTAGTCCAGTGAACATTTGGGAGAAATGGGCAAATGTAGGTTTTGTAAAACAGAATTGGAAACAGTTGCACACCTTGTTGCTGGTTGTGACATACTAGTAGCAGAAGGACTGTATACTGAAAGGCATAATAATGTGGCAAGATTGTTGCAGTGAGTATTGTGCAAACATTATAATATTGAAGTAGCTGAAAAAGCACTGGAAATATGAGCCACAAAACATGATAGAAAATGATGAAGTCTACATCACATGGGATCACCCATTACCAACAGTTCAAGAGATAGATGTAAGAAAACCAAGTATACTTGTCCGTGAAAAGAGATGTATGAAAAGAAGACAAAAGTAGCATTGATCATTGAAATCATTACACCCAGTGACAACAGTGTCTTGCATACAGAATGACACAAAAGTCATAAAATATCTGGATTTGCAGGCAGAAACTAGAGCAATGTGGAAGAACGATACCCAGACAGTTCCAGTAGTAGTAGGAGCGATGGGTCTTATAAAAAGAATCTACAATATTATTTGGATATGTTGCCAATACATGTAATTCCATACAAATTGCAGGAGTCATTACTGGGTACATTGTGGGTGCTGCAAAGATCACTTCTGGCTGACATCAAAGATTGAAACAATACTAATTTCATGAACTTTAATCATACTTTGACTTAGGAATGCGGTCCATTCCTGTCGTGGTATTAAAAACCCAAAAGATTTGAAGAAATTAAAAAAATGTATGGAAAATACTGAGACATCCAGATTGGAAATGGAAAATGCCACCACTTTATTACATTTTCCAGAATGTTTCTCTCTTCCTTGGATGGACATAATTTATACAGTGCATGTAAGGCATACCCTACTGCTTAGTTTTTATAAACATTTAATTGATAAAGGTGAAACATCAGAGGTGTAAAGGTGTGCATCTTTACCTTTTGAAAAAGATTTAAAATTCAACATTACTTGATGAATATAACAAAAATGTGTTGCACATCTACTGCCTCAGCTGTTGTGAGCATTTAATTATTTAGCTTATATGATTTCATTTCAAAGTTTCCTATCTAGTGCAAACCCAGAACAATTCACATTCTTTTCCCTGCAGTAATACTACAAGTAGATTAGAAAAATTGGTGAAACGGTGAGCAAAACTAGAATTAATACATTCAGCACAAGACAGTAAGAAGATTGATTGTGTTCCATGTTTGTGGAGTATGGTCTTATTATGCCCTTTCCCTCCATTTCCACTGATTCAGAAGGCACTACTCAAAGTCAGATTGTATAAGGTCAGTGTATCCTTGATAGCTCCATATTGCCTGAAGAACCATGGGCATTCTCTTTGAATGAGTCTAATCCCACTTTCTGCATGGTCTTTTCCTTCTACGCAGATTCATACTGACATAGCAGCAATGCAAGATGATACAGCTCAATCTCAAAACTCTGAAACTATTAATTATAATTTTGATCCATTGCACCAGTTCCATTTCCTGCTAAGTATTGAACATCTCCATCTCAAACCTCTGATGCTGTCAAACTGGATGCTACACTTTTGATTCCTAGCATCAGTTTTATTTCTCCCCAAGTATTGAACATTGTCAAGCTAGGAGACCTAATACAAAATGTTGCACATACAGAAGTGATTGAATTGTCTGATAAACTGTATCGCACAATTTTGACCTGTGCTTTATACTATATCAAGATCATTGAAGTATTTAAGTCCTGTATTTGACTCCAGCTTTACTTATTTACCAAAGTACTTACCTCTGCAGGGTATGGTTGTATACCTACTTTCCTCCACATGGCATCAGAATCTTTAGTTAATGACATCCTAAAATGAGTTTTTCAGTTGATGCCACCAAAAAGATCTCTCTCCTCCTTTGGATTTGAAGTTTATAATGGCAATTTTTTTTTTAACTACCTTACCTGGTATTTCACAATAAAGAGTGTCAAGGAAGACAAGTCCATCTTGCTAACAAATGTTATGTCATCTGCAACATTTATTCATTCTACTCAACTGTTGGTGTTTTACCAAATTACTAGAAATTTAAGAGAAAAAATCTTGCATATGGTAGAATTATAAAGCTCAAATATTCTGCTGTGAAAACTAATTAAAAAAAAGAAGAAAAAAGACTGGATTTTTGTCTCATAAAGAGAAAGAAGACCAAACAGTTAACAGACTTCCTAAATGGTTGGTTCACTTTATTACCTTGTGCTGTGACAAACGTGTAAAGCCTTTGCAAGGCACAATAAAATCACATACTAGTAGGGCAACAGCTACATGGGCAGCATATTTTAGAAATGTTTTAGACAAGCTATTTTAAATACTTGCTTATGGGCTGTCATCCACACTTCCACCACTTGTAAACAGTCCAGTGGTACAGTGAGATTTGACATGGCCGTGTAACAGGGGTTAACACTGCTTAAAAATGCACACAAATGTTGTTACATTTTTCTGTCTGAATAAAAAAAAGTTCTGTGGAAGTTCTCATGTTCAAGTTTAAGTGCCCATTACCCAGGCACTGTAATGATAGAATTACATTAAAATAAAACAGACATTAAAAGCACTTTAATAATATTGTAACATAGTGAAAAAACAAAACAAAAAAGTAGTTAAATTAATATGACTGCCTATAACAATACAATAAAAATTATGAAGTTTATAAATTATTTAACATTTAAACATGATTTAATTTGAGCAGCATAGTGGTGCAGAGATTAACGCTGTTGCTTCACAGAAAGAGGTTCTCAGGTTCGATTCTCAGCTGGAGTGCCTTCTCTGCATAGTCTGCATGTCGTTCCTGTGTTTGCATTGATTTTCTCCACGTATTCCAGTTCTCCCGCATTCCAAACACGAGACTGGATGTTTCTCCCTGGGCCTGTACTGAAACTAGGCTCCGTCCTAGATGGACTTTCCCAGTCAACAAATTTTAAATAAAATAAGTAAAATTAAACAATGCAGAGAAGGCAGTTTGAGACAGATTAAAGAGATCAGATAAAAAAAGCTGAGTGAGTACTGTAATATAACAAACAGAGAAATATATGGTGGTGTAAAATCATGAGTCAAATGCTAATTCAAATAAAGATGAGGATTTATCAAAAAAGATCATTTAAATGCTAATTCAAATAAAGATGAGGATTTACCAAAAAAGATCATTGAAGAAGAGAGAGATCACTGTAACAACAAAACTGTGTTCCCTCCATTTTTATGTCTTTGTACCTTAATGTCCTTCCATATCACTGTTGCAGTATTCTTTACAATAGGGATCCCCTGCCAAAAGCTGCCCTAAGGCCGGCCAGTATACCAAAGCCTTTTGGTTGTAAAGGGTAAGCTGTACATCACCTGTATGCTGCCCGCACACCATATAGGGCATAAAGGTGACATCCAGTTGTACCCTCCTCAGAACTTGTGTGCCTCCAGTCTGACTGCCATCTTTGATCGTCTGAATGCCCATTCATCTGCTGGTTTTACTGCTTTCAGATAAGTTCTCCATTGGGGGTTTTGATTTTACTTACCTTATGTTTGCCTTGTAATCTGGTTGTTGGATTTTGTCATCCAGAAAGGGGAAATAAATGCCAGTGTGGGAGACGGATTCCCCATAAATATCATCACGAGCAGTGTCTGTTCTGTTTAGGCTCTTCTCACGACCATACGTCTTGTGAGATTTGTCAGTCCTTTGTCCATAAGATAATGAGGAGTCAGATTTCTTTCCTAGTGATTTATTTTTAGAAGCAGTGATATAAATTGTTGGCTAAGGATACCATGGAAGGATTTCCTGGCCCGAGGGCAGGCCATCTACAAAGCAAAAGGCCAATAAAGCTTGGTCTGATTCTTAGGCTGTGCTGCCTCCACTGGATGTTTCTCTTGAGGGTAAATGCCCAGATGAATGCCTGGTTTCTTTCTCGGATCCCTCTGACATCAGCACTTTGGAGGCCAGCATGGACCCAACACCACGCACATCCATGGAGGTTTTGCAGGCATCCACCTCAGATGTACAAGGTGAACAACAGCTGTTTATTACTGAATGGCCTAGGGGTGGTGCACAAATTTTAATTAGGGAAGTGGTCTTGACCAACATTGAGTGCCCTCAGGATCAGAGCCTCCAACATGTTTCAAGGCTAACACCCCACTCAAAAAGAAGCAGAAAACTAAACATATTTCACGTGCTCCCAAAGATTCTCAAAGTGAATGGCAGAATTTCACTCGAGGCTTATTTAATGCCCTTATGGGTCTCAGGCCTGCACAGGGAGTTTCTATTCCTGCTCCTCCTGGTCTTCTACCTTTCTTAAGAGGCTTAGGGAACAGGATTCTTCTGAGAAGATGATGCTTATTCTGATGAAGAGTCCCTGGCTTTGCTCCTCCCAGATTCATTCACCATCGGACTATGGTTCTGAGGAATAAGAGTCTTTCAGTCCTAACTCCCCCTTTTTAAAAGATTTCATTTGGTGATACTCTTTCCAGAATGATGGATTTTTTTTTTCAAATGGGACTGTGCTCAAGTGTCTGATGTTCAGAAGGGGTACTATGAGCTTTTGCAAATGGAGTCTCCTAGGCCCTCTGCTGCTCTTATGGTTCTTGCTGGATGCTTTTTCTACTGCTTCTCAAACTCTTAATTCTCAACCCCCTGCTCCCAAAAAACCTGGTAGGTTTTGTAAAGTACCCAAGGACTGCAAGTTTCTGTGTGTCCCTTTGCTGACCCTTCTGAGGCATCAATGGCTTCTGATAAGCCTTCCAAATCATTGCCTTCTACTAAATTGCTGCCATCTGATAAGTATAGCAGAACCATGGAGAGACCAAGTAAGAAGGTGTATACTTCTGCTACTCTTGCATTTAGGGGTATTCACTATCACACACACATATGACTAGGTACATTTTCGCTCTTCTGTCTCAAGCCTGTCAGGCTATTTATGATCTCCCTGATTCTGAGAGGAAGACATCTGCTCTTGTTTTGCTTTGGAAGCCCTCGCAAGTAGCTCACCATTCCTTTTTAATGCAGCTGATGCTTTATCTAGAGCTGCTGCTTTTGGATCTTGAGGAGGTATTCCTGGCTTAGACTTCAGACTTTGCCTGATTATATCAAGGCTAAATGGATGGATGCTTCTCTGGATAATAAACATTTGTTTAGTGCTGCTGCTGCAGAGTTAAGTCACTGCAAGAAAAGAGCAAGAACTTACAGGAGTTGCAACATATATTTGTTTTCCCTATGCCCAAGTTTGGGGAATTGTCTGAGTAAGCCTACCTTTGTCCATAGATGGTCTTTCCCTCCCCCCAGAGGTATAAAGGGTGGTAGAATGGCTCCCCCTGCTAAGGCTACCCAAACTCCTACTCAGAAGCCACCTTTTTCTGAAAAAACAAGTGCTGTCTGACTACTCTGTTCTTCTCAGTCACATTCCTGTCTGTCTGTGTCTTCCTCATCCCTTCCTATTTGGGTATAAATCACCAAAGACTCATGGGTTCTTTCCACAATTTGCAAGGGTTATTACATGGTTTGGAAATCTGTTGCCCCCTTTTTGGGCATTCCTCAGCCTCCTTGGGAGTAGTTGCCCTTTTTTCCAGAGATGCTTCAAGGCCAATTGGTTCAAGGAGCAGTTCAAGATGTTCCAACTCCTCACAGGGGGAAGGGGTTTTACTAGGAATCACTCGTGGAGCCCAAATAAGGGTATGAGCACAGCAGCTAAGAATCCAATAGGTATTTGTAGGTTAATTCCACTAGTGTAGTAAGGATGAACAACAGGAACACACAGGAATAAAAATCCAAACACCAGTTTAATAATCTGTTTGTCCACTAGATGGTGACATTACACCATTTATTTACTTCTCCATTCATTTTCATTCCATTTTTATTCCATTTTTAAAGTTTATTCTTTAATATGAATTTTATATTGATCTTTATTATCAAGGTATTTATGGAATTTGAGGTTCTTGATTATACAAATCAAGTGTAAGAATTTTTATATTCATTTACTAATTTTATTATACATTAATTGTGATTAAAATATTTTTTAAGAGCATTTTTTAAGAGCATAATTCAAATGTATACCAATTAAATTTATTATCTAATTAAGCAATTAATTATGTATGTATAAAGCAGGGTATCTTTTTAGGTGATTGTGTGTTTTATCTGTTGAAGATACTCGAAAACGTACTTGGAGAAAAGCGTTATTAAACTGGTGTTTGGATTTTTATTCCTGTGTGTTCCTGTTGTTCATCCTTACTACACTAGTGGAATTAACCTACAAATACCTATTGGATTCTTAGCTGCTGTGCTCATACCCTTATTTGGGCTCCATGAGTGATTCCTTGTGGTTTTGGTTTTGTTTTCACTCTTAACATCATTTGAGGTGTTTTGGAAGGGGTTTTACTCCAGAATATTCTTGGTCCCCAGGAAAGAAGGCACCTGGAGACCCATACTAAATCTTTCTCGGTTAAACACTTTTTTGAAGATCCCTTCCTTCCAGATGCTATCCCTTCAAACCTTGTTTCCTTTGATACTTCCTCTGGCTTTTCTAGTTTCCCTGTATCTCAAGAATGCTTATCTACACATTCCTATCCATCTCCTTTTCAGGACTTTTTATTTCTGTTGCTTCCTGGCATTTTCAGTTTTCTGTTTTGCCCTTTGGCCTCTCTACTGCCCCAAGAGTCTTCACAAAATGTCTTACTCCTGTGATTGCTTTTTGCAGGCTAAGGGGGATGCAGGTCTTTCCCTCTCTGGACAGCCTGCTTATTCAACCCTTTTTCTCAATAGATCTTACTTCCAACATCTACACTTTACCATTTTTCTCTTGCAAAGCCTGGGGTTTACAGTAAATTTCCAGAAATCATTCCTAACTCCTTCTCAGGATCATGTTTTTCTATGTTGCATGATCCAGACTGTTCCAATGCTGGCATCCCTGCCTCCTCCCAAGGCCTTAACTCTCATTACTTTCTTTCAGTGCCTTCTTCCTCTGTCTTCAATAACAGCCAGAGAATTTCTGAGGGCTCTGGGTTACATGGCTTCCACCATTCCTATGCTTCCTCTAGCCAAGCTCCACATGAGAAAGCTTCAATCATTTCTAAAGTCAGTTTGGCTTCAGCATTCTCATCCTTTAGATGTCCTAGTCCCTATACTTCCATGCCTCAAGCTGGAACTTCAGTGGTAGATTCATCAGTTGTCCCTCAACCCAAGACTTCCCTTTCAACCTCCAATCCCCTCTTAGGAACTTTCATGAAAGCCTTAGATGTAGGACGGGGGAGGCTTGTTTGGCCCTTTGGAGGTACAGGGCCTTTGGTCATTTTGACAAAAGAAAGACCACATCAATATCAAAGAGATGACAGCTCTTCTGCTTTCTCTTCAGGCTTTTCATTCTCTTTTTCTTCCAGGGTCTCTCAAGATTCTCACAAACAATACCACAGTAATGTGGTATGTCAACAAACAAGGGGGGACAAGGTCTTCTCTCCTACGTAGGCTAGCCCTTCAGGTTTGGAAGCTAGCTGTACAATATCAGGTGACCTTTCAGACAGGTTACATTCCTTCTAGTCTGAAAATAGTGGAAGTTTCTCAGACCAGGTCTTTAACACTATCCCAAGAGTAGCTGCTTCACAGGAATGTGTTTCTGGACATTGTCCACCAGTGGGGTACTCCAAGTAGATCTGTTACCTCCCCTCTGAACAGACAACTTGCTCTATTTTGTGCCAGAGTCCCATGCCGTCTGGCCTGGAAGGTGGCTGCCCTCTCTTTTTCTTGGAAGGGGACATTTCTTTAAGGCTTCCCTCCCTTTCTCTCATTCCAAAAGTCCTGTTCAAGATAAAACAGGATGCTTCCAAAATCTTAGTGGTGACTCCCTTTCAGCGCAGACAGCATTGGTTCCCTCTTCTGCATCTTACCAAGGGCAGTCATCACAAGTTACCTCACAGGGTGGACCTACTCACACAAGACAAGGGGTCTTTCTTCCATCCCCACTGCCCACATTTCAGCTGACATTGTGGGTGATAGGGTTTTGATCCCTTACAGACACTTTTTTCTGAGGGTATGCTTCAGGTCTTGGATGAGGCCAGGAGATCCACTAGTAGGAAATCTTGCTCATCTAAATGGAAGAGGTTTTCTGTTTGGTGTCTTTCTCATAACTTGGATCTACTTACTGTGGATGTTCCTTTGGCTCTCTCTTTTTTGTGTGAATTGCTCAATGCTGGGTTGGCCTACTCTTCTGTTAGGGTCCACTTAGTTATCTCTGCTTGTCTGCTTTGACTCCCCTTTTAGCCTCTAGATTTGAGGCTAGTTTCTTAAAGGTATCCTTCACATTAGACTTCCCAGGAAGCCTGCCTCTCCCTTCTGGGGCCTTAATTTTGTTTTAGAGAAATTGACTCAGGCTCCGTTTGGACCTGCTGCTTCAGCTTCCTTACAGCATTGTTCTTGGAAGACTGTTTTCTTCTTTTGGCTCTCACGTCTGCCAGATGGGTGTCTGATTTGCAAGCCGTTATGGCTGTTCCTCCTTTTTTTTACTTTTCCATAAGGGCGGGGTGTCCCTTCTTACTAATCTTTCTTTTATGCCCAGGGTGGTTAATGAGTTGTCCCTTAATCAGTCTATTCATTTGCCCACTTTTTTCTCTTCTCCACAGTCTGATAGTGAGAAGGTTTTGCACACCTTGGATTTGCATCGACAACTCTGGTATTATTTGTATAAGACTAAAGCTTTTCATAAATCTGATGCTTTGTTTTTTTTTTCATGTTAAGATTTTAGGTTTGACTGTTTCCAAGCAAACCATTTCTTTTTAGATATCTAAACCCATTTCTTTTTGCTATTCTTTTATGGTAAGAACCTTTCTTCTGTTAAGACTTATTCTACTAGAGCTTTGGCTTATTATGGTGCTTTTTTCAAGGGTTGGGATACTAGTTCTATTCTTGAGGCAGCAAACTGGACTTCTGTGAGAATACCTTTACTAAGCACTATAAGTTGGATGTGATTTCTAGGGCTAGAGCTGGCTTTGCCAGGGCCATTCTCCATAGCTTCCTAGAGGGCTCTGCTGGCTCTTCCTCCTCCCAATCTTCCTGAGCTTTTGCATTCTCCCTATTGTAAAGAATACTGCAACAGTGATATGGAAGGACATAAACAATTGTGTAAAATCTTACCATAATAGTAGATGTCCTTCTCTTCACTGTTACAGTATTCACTCCATCCCTCTTCCCCCTGGTCCTTTTTCCTTCTGGACATGTTTACGTATTTTTATCCGTAGACTGTCATTCCTACTGGGGCGTTTGTGATGTATGGTGTCCCGTTTACAGCCAAAAAGCATACTGCTGGATGTCGGGCTGCATTTGACAGGGGATCCCTATAGTAAAGACTACTGCAACAGTGAAAAGGATATCTACTGTTATGGTAAGTTTTTATACAACTGTATGATGTTCTTCATTACATTTAGGGTAATCTGCTGGCAGGTTGCCCTCAGTCAGCCTGATTAACAAAGTCTTGGGTCCTGCGTCAGTTGCTGTTCCTTCTTCCATGACGTCAGGTCGTCAGGGGTATAAAACATGCAGCTGATGCCATTACATCAGTCTTCCTTGCCGTGTGGTGCCTGAAGCAGAAGCAGTTCACAAGTGCCGGTCGGCTGACTCCTGAAATTTTCGTTTTTGAGTTTCAGAACTGAAGTCTTCAACTAAAAGTTAAGTACCCCGTTGGGGAAACTTTTTCTTGCTCCTTACCGATGTCAGTAAAAGTTAATAATTGCATTACTTGTGGGAAGCAAATACCTCATAAGGATTTTCATTTGTACTGTATTCCTTACCTAGGCCATGATCATAACGTACCTTGCTGTCGGTTTTGTGCTAGATTTAATCAATGCACTATTAAATGTCAGTACATTTTTGCTTCTAAATATTTTGGCTCACAATTTAACTATCCAGAAATGACGTCGGTTAGCAATCAGACTACCAGAATGCCTAAAAAACACAAAGAAAAAGACAGAGACAGGCCGTTGAGGTCCAAAACTGACGACGGCGCTTCTCCTAAGCCAGTTGCTAGTTTGCCGGTACTCAGTGAGGCCCTTTCGCAGCCCCTGATGCTCGCTACTTTTGATTTGCAGGCCTCTACTGAGACCCATTCGGAGTCCGGTATGCAGCGAGATGCTTTAAGTATTGAACCTGCGGATGTCTCTACCTTAGATGGGTCTGGAGCCGCTGGTGTTTTCAGGCCTAAAGATTTGTATATTAAACCAAAGCCATCTTCAAAACTAAGGCCAAAATCTACTTCTATGTCTAAAAAAACGATGCTTGGGCCACGTGTGCAGGTCCCTATACCTAAAAAATAAATAATCAAAATGGCTGAATATTTAATTACCTTGATCAGGGGTAGCCAACCCCCTCCTGCTAAGAGGCCTAGGCAAGACATTGATTATGTATCTTCTGATCAGGATTCTATTTCTTCTGATGCTTTACTAAATAGGATTTATCTATACCTACTTATGAGGACTCTGACAAAGAAGATTCCATTCCTTCTGCTTCTCCCCCCGAGAATTTCTCTTTTGGGGAAACTTTACATACCTTAAGGGAACATTTCCACTGGGAAAGTCAGGATTTCTCTGAATCTAAAAAGAGACTTTGGGATTTTCTTCTTCTTCCTCAACATAGGCATTTGGCTATACCTCCTGTTCTAGACATTGTTGATGTTTTTTCAGAATCTAGTATGACTCCTGATTCTCTGCCTCTGGCTCCTAGTAAGCCAGACAGATACTACAGGGTTCCTGACTCCCACAAATTCCTTTTCAAAAATCCTACTTCTGATCCTGAAACCATTTCTCAGGGTCCCAAGGGCATTAAGGCCTCTACTGCTAAAAATCCTACCCCTTCTGATAGAGATTCCAGGGCGCTGGAAAGATGGGGTAAGAAGGTTTGCACTTCTGAAACCTTGGCAATCAGGGCTTTAAACTGTCAATTTCATATGCTTAAATATCAACAGCATCTCATGGGGCTACTTAAACAGAAAATTATGTTAATCTCTGACTGTGTGGAAAATAAAGATTTGCAGGATTTATTACATTCAGCTGAACAAGTTGGAAAACATACTTTGCAATGTGGTTTTGATTCCTTGGAGGCCTCTTGCAGGGCTGCTGTAACTAGATCTGTGCTAAGAAAGCATGCTTGGCTCAAAGAGCAAACCCTGCCTTACCATGTTAAAGCAAAATTGTTGGATGCTCCTTTACAACAGGACCGTCTCTTTTGGTAATAAGGCTGAAGAAGTGTTAAAAAAGATGGAAGACAAAGCTAAAATTAATGCAAACTGTGAACGATTTCTTACAAGTGCAACCTCCAATATTTAGTAGGCACTGGCCTACTAAGAACTGGTCCTTTCCAGGCCCTTTAAGAGCTGCTCAAGTCAAATCCAAACATTCCAAAGGCTCCAGTTTTCAGTCACAAGGAACTTTTAGAACAAAACAATGGGGTGCCTCCACCTCCAAATCTGGAAACAATGTCACCTCCCTTTGTTAAACAGTCTCAATGACTTCCTTCTACAATCACTAAGCACTTACCTTTTAACAGCCCCTTTGGGGGGAAAACTGGCACTTTGTTCATGAAACTGGAAACTTATTACCCAGGACAAATGGGTTTTAAATATAGTATCCCAGGGATACAGATTTCATTTCCACACGTTGCCAATCCCAAATGGATGGCCAGATCTGCCCCCAAATCAGTGGGCAGAGGCCCAGAAACAAGTTCTATCCCTTGTGAACATGGGAGCTATTCAACCAGTACCAGAAGAGGAAAAGGGACAAGGTTTTTATTCAAGACTTCCTGGTACTCAGAAAAGACAAATCATGGTGCCCAATTCTGGATTTATCTACTCTAAACACATTTCTGGACATTCCAAAATTCAAAATGCTGACTCTTCAACAGTTACTACCTATGCTAGGCAAAGATGCCTGGTTGGTAACTCTAGACTTAAAATAGGCTTACCTGCATATCCCAATTAGGGAATCTTGCAGAAGATACTTCCGCTTCAAAGCAGGCTACTTGCATTACCAGTTCTCTGCACTGCCCTTTGGCTTATCTACTGTGCCCAGGATCTTCACAAAGAGCCTGGCTCCAGTAATTGCATTTTGCAGGCAAAGAAATATTCAAATATATCCATACCTGGACGATTGTCTAATTCAGGCAGAAAACAAGGACATTCTTCTAAAGCATCTGGCGTTTGTAAAAAGGGTTCTAACTTGTCTAGAGTACACCATAAATGAAAAGAAATCGCAACTGGTACACACTCAAAAAATTACATTCCTGGGTGCAAGCTTGAATACAACTACCCAGATGACTTACCTTACGCCAGAAAAGCAAATTCAATTGGTGCCTTACTTCAAACAGGTGGCCACATAAACCCTGCTATCTGCAAGACAAATTTTGCAAGCCTTGGGGTTCATGGCCTCCTGCATTCTTCTAACTCCATATGTAAGACTGCATATGAGGAAACTTCAGTGGTACTTAAAAAGTTCATGGAGTCAACATTGTCACAGCCTGGAAACAATGATTCCTATTATACCTTGCCTGCAACTAGAGTTCCTATGGTGGGCAGAGGCTTGCCACCAAAACAAGGGACTGCCATTCACTCCACCCCCTGCTGCCCAAACCCTAACTACAGACGCATCAGACTATGCCTGGGGGGCTCATCTGGCAGGAAAGTGCATTCAGGGCAAATGGAGCCCAAATCAAATGCACCTACATCTCAGTCAGAAGTGCACTGACAGCCTTCAAGGACTACCTTCATCCAGGATAACTAATGATAAAGACAGACAACACTAAGTTATGTAGTACATAAACAAGCAGGGGGTACACATTCCTACCCCCTTTGCAGACTAGCCATGGCATTGTGGAACACGGCCTTGACCTACCAAATACAACTACAAGCTCAGTTCCTGCCAGGAAAGCTAAATTCTCTGGCAGACAAACTAAGCAGAAATCTTATGGACCCACATGAATGGAAACTGGAACCACAAGTTTTCAACATGTTGACATGCAAATGGGGGAGCCCAGACATAGAACTTTTTGCCTCACCCCAGAACTATCAGTTGGACAAATTCTGCACAAGAATTCATCACAAAAAAAGCTGGAAAAGTGGATGCTGTATCATTCAGCTGGAAAAGCCTTTCAGTCTATGCTTTTCCCCCTCTGCCTCTGCTCTGCAAAGTTCTACTAAACATCAGACAGGACAAACCAAAAAGTTATTCTGATTGCTCCAGACTGTCCTTGCCAACACTGGTACCCACTCCTGTGGAATGTGTCACACCCTCCTCCATGGTACCTGCCTCAGACACCTTACCTACTGTCTCAGCAGAACTACCACATTCTGCAGACTCTGCTTCAAACTTTGAATCTTGCAGTGTGGCTAATCAACTAATTTCACCCTTGGCATCCCTCAGCAAACCTGTGATGGATGTCATATTGGAGGCTAGAAGGCCTAGTACTAGAAAATCTTATGCTGACAAATGGAAAAAATTCTGTGCCTGGAGCCAATCACAAGGAATAAGCACAGCAATGCCCATTATTCCTCAGATTCTGCAATACTTAACTGAGATGCTTCACAAGGGCTTGTCTTTTTCTTCCATAAAAATCCATGCCTCTGCCATTTCAGCTCATTACAACACAGAGCCTCCCCTCTTTTCTCATCCTCTGCTAAAGCAGTATCCCAGAGGGGCCAAAATTTAAGACCTCCCAGGAGAGCGCCAGCTCCTGCATGGGAACTCAATTTCATTTTGAAAAAACTCACTCTCCCTCCTTTTGAGCCAGCTGCTACTACAGACCTAAAATTTCTCTCCTGGAAAACAACTTTCCTTTTAGCAGCACCTCAGCTAGAAGGATTTCAGAATTACAGGCTCTTATGGCAGTGGAGCCTTTCATTATTTTTTTATCCGAACATGGTGTCTCTCAGAACCAATCCATCTTTCATACCTAAGGCGGTATCCAGTGTGGCTCTTAATCAGACCATTCATCTGCCAACTTTCTTTCCCAATCTACAGAACAAGGGTGAGCGGATTCTGCATTCATTGGATGTACACAGACAACTTACATTCTACTTAAACAGGACAAAAGCTCTAAGAAAATCTGAAAAATTACTGGTGGCATTTGCTGCAGGGGCAGAGGGAAAGGCTATTTCAAGGCAGACTATTTCCAAATGGATAAGCCATTGTATTCGTTTCTGCTATATGCACCATGGTAAACCTATCCCCAAGGGGATTAAATCTCATTCCACCAGGGCTGAATCTACTTCTGTAACCTTTCTCAGAGTGGTTCCTATCAGAGACATTCTAGAAGCTGCTACCTGGAGCTCAGTTCATACGTTCACCAAACATTACCATTTATCTCTCTTCTCTAAATCTAGAGCTGGCTTTGCCACTGCTGTACTGCAGGGCCTTATAGCTGCTCCTAATGCTGCGTAAATCCATCCTCCCAACCATAGCTTTGGGATTCTATGCAAATGTAATGACTGCAACAGTGAAACACGAAGAACATAGTACAGTTGTGTACACTTACCATAAATGTAGATGTTCAGGTATATTCACTGTTGCAGTCCTGGTTACCCACCCTCCAGCCCCCTGTTTTTCTCTTACTGTACCTCTCCTTTCTTTTACTATGCTTCAAAGCCTTTTTGGTGTATTTGCTTTTGTTTGGAGGTATATTTTTTGTGTTTTAAATTATATACATACATATATATACATATATATATATATATATATATATATATATATATATATATATATATAGAGAGAGAGAGAGATATGGAGATATATATATATATATATATATAGATATAGATATATATAGATATATATAGATATGGATATATATATATATATATATATATATATATATATATATAGATATGGATATATATATATACATATATATAGATATGGATATATATATATATAGGTATATATAGATATGGATATATATATATATACAGATATATGTAGATATGTATATATATATATATATATATATATATATATATATATATATATATATATATATATATATATATATATCTATATATATATATATATATATATATATATATATATATATATATATATATATATATATATATATATTTTTTTTTTTTTTTGCTCCCCATTTGGGGAGCACCTGACATCTGGGGCAAGAAAAACTGATGTAATGACGTCGGCTACATGTTTTATACCCCTGACGACCTGACGTCATGGAAGAAGGGACAGCAACCGACGCAGGACCCAAGACTTTGTTAATCAGGCCGACTGAGGGCAACCTGCCAGCAGATTACCTCAAATGTAATGACTGCAACAGTGAATACACTCAAACATCTACATTTATGGTAAGTGTACACAGCTGTACTTTTCTCTCAGTTGCTTCAAGACTTCTTATTCCCAGCTCCTGTTCTAGCTCCTTTTTTTAGTTCAACCTGCATTCTGGGGTTTTTCTTGGGATGGATTTGGTTATTGTTTTGCTGCATGCTTTTTACTCACAGCCATCACCTGGCTGCCTTCAAGTTCAATGGACTGAATCATAGCTGCACCTAAGGCAATTATCTCATCACTGGTCATGGCATCAGGTTAAATTTAGTCAGCATATTTTAGTTAGATGTGACACTGGCAATGTTTCATGTGCATCAGTATTGCACTCACTGTAAGGAATTGTGGCACAGAGTTTTTTTTTTGATTTTTTCTACTCTTCCTTCATGGCTGGATGGATATCAACATACTTCAGATATTTTCAGGTATGTCATAACCATGTCATTTCTTTCATGCTGCATTTGTGAGCGCTAGCAGAAAATCCATTTGTAAGATTGTTAGTCCAGGTTTAAGACAGAAGAATAAGCAGATAAGTCCCCCATAGAGACTTTCTTATAATCTTATCTGTAATGTGCTTTGTATTTTGCAGGAAATGTTGCTGGTTCTTGTACAATAGGGTTGTGAACAACTAGTACCTAGGAGTAGGTTATGCAGACTCCTGAGAAAATCAATAGTTGTGCCTCCAGATGGCAGATACTACACAGACTTTCATGATGAGTGTTTAGTGTCAAGATCTAAAGCATAATTTTAGTGAATATCAAATTTGCCTGGGATTTAGGCATAAGAATCTTAAAGGAAGGTGTGAAGGCCTTCAGAAGAAACTTATGACTATCTTGGGTGAACCCACCATGTCTGTGCAGTTGCAGAAAGCTGGTATTGGGATGTCTTCCTTAAAAAAAGGACAAAGAAAAGAAGCCCAAAGAAGTAGTCCAGGGAATCCTGAAATCTGGTCATTCATCTGAGTCTGTAGGTCCATGGACATAAGCCCTATGTAGGCATTTGAGTAATCCCCAATTCTGATTTTTGCAGTAGCTAAGGCCTCTGGTGGTGTTGAATTTGAAGCCTGTATGCCTTCCATCTTCAACAAATCCTGCAGGACTTGAGACTCCTCAACCAGGAAACAGGCTACCAATGCCAGACAGATATCAGGCCATATATAGCACCTGTTAATCAAGGGGAGGGTGATGTTCTCTTGTTATTGGGGAAGATGTCTGATGTCACAGGAAGTCAGACCCCAGTGATGTCCTCCTCCCTTGTGTTCAGAAATACCCAGCAACCTCTGGTCACATATACAAGCACAGGCTTTTGCAAAAAATAGGTTATAGCTTTATGGCAAGTTGGTAGTCCCCCTCCCCACCTCCTCAAGTTTGGGCTAAGCTGGCTCAAGGTATCTTTCATTTCTTACAAGGCTTGCAGACTGATTTATAGGCAACCATCCATGCTGTCAGGAGTCCAAACCTAGAGGAAAAAAAAGGAAGCCTGTCCTTTGAGAGACCTAGTCTCTCTGAACTCTGAGGAGGAGGAGGAAGATCTTGACTATAAGTCCTTATGTCCTCCCTCTTATAGGTTCATATGTTTATAGGTATATACTACAATAATGAGCCCAATGCCATTTAAACATAGCCATGCAATCTATCTAGCACAACTGTGTTCCTCTCTATTATGTTTGGGCATTTATTAGTAGGAGGTATGTTAAGAAGTGTCTAGCGATAGTGTGTGTTTAGGGTATGTTTGGGCATTACTGTCTACCTCTGTCTATTAGAGACATGGGATCAGACTTGAGGTAAATTTCTGATTTCCCTTAAGGTTACATGTTAGACAAATTAGAACTAAGGGACTCAACCTCTGTACCACAGGAGCTACAACTCTGTCCACTCTGCACCAACTGCCAGACACTTGTCATATAACAGACACTGAAGACTCCTTGGAGACCAGTTAGAGACCAGCTGACATAATGGTTAAGGTCTTTGCCTCCCATGCACAAAGTACAAGGTTCGATCCTGACCTCCGGTCAATGCCTGTTTGGAGTTTGCATGCTCTCTCTGTGTCTCTTTGGGTTTCCCCAACCTCCAAAAAACATCCCGTTTCCATCTCAAACTCACCAATGAATGGAGCTGTGGGCAGCAGCACAGACTCTACATGGGGCCCGATAGGGAAAAGAGTTGTACAGGCCAACCATTTTGGACATCTACTGTGGTGCACAGTATCCTCAAGATCGTAGAACATGGATCACAGAATTTGTGCCATGGCAGGGATAGCCACTCATAATATCGACAAATTAGGCATGGTTAGTTACCAGTGATAAGTGGGTTGAGGACTCGGCCTACTCCAACCTACGCCAGGGACCCATGCTAACAGTGGGAGGGGGTGTATTTGCCTCTATTAGCCAGTGTGTGCCTGCCTTAAAGCCCAGCAGCATTGGTTCAATAAGCTTCTGGCTGGCAGGTGTCTAATTGCCCAGCCTGGGTTACCTGGGATAGCTCTATTGAGTGAAAGCTGGACATATAACCAATCAACCTGCCAAACATGAACTGAGAATTGCTAAACTTAATGTAGGTTCACTGACAGGACACAGTTTGGTAGTCCATGACATGATGATAAGGAGGAGGCTGGACATCCTATGTATCCAAGAGACAAGATGGAAGGGCAGTGCAGCAAAGCCACTTGGCTTGTTATCCAGAATCTGCTACTCAGGAGGAGGGCGGGCTAGAAATGATGTAGGGATTGTGGTGAGAGAGAGGCTTCAAAAGGCAGTGAGGGATATCATCAGAATTAGTGACAGACTCATGGCAATCAGACTCCAGTGTAATCATAGGGCAGTATTCATAATCTCAGCCTATGCCCCACAGTAGGGATATGATGGTGAGGAAAAGAGTGCATTCAGACAGTGGTTGCAGGATCTACAAGATAAAACAGAACAACATGAATTGATGTTGATAATGGGTGACTTGAATGGACATATTGGGACAGAACAGGATATGAGGACTACCTGGGTCCACATGGGTGGGGCAACAGGAATAAAGGAGAGACCATTCTAGACTTCTATCTGGCAAATGGCTTGATAGTAGCCAACACATGGTCTAGAAAGAGAGACAGTCACAAGATGACATACGAAAGTGGCCAGTATGCAATTCGGGTAGATTTCTTCCTAGTAAGGAAAGGGCATTGGGGTAGAATCAATGATTGCAAAGTCATCCTCAGTGAAACAGTCTGCCTACAGCATAAACCACTGGTTGCCACAATCAGCTGCAAGCAATGGTAAAAGAAGGCTCTGAGGTCAACATAAATCAAGCTGAAGACCTGGAATTCAACTGGAGAGAAAGTACAACAGTTCAAGAAATTACCCAAGGAGAAGAAATAGGTGGAGTTAAAGAAGAATGGCAGCACTTCAAAACAGCATTGATGAGGACTATAGAACTAATATGTGGTTAAACCCAGGTATGGAAATAAGGTACATAAGGAAAGCTGGTGGTGGAATGCAGAAGTCCAGAAAGCCATCAAAAGAAAGGAGTGTAGGAAAAATTGAGAGACAGAAAAGACTGATCAGTCTAGAATGGAATACTGGTTGGCTGACAAAGAAGCTAAGAAAGGATGTGCAATAGCAAAGAACAGGGCATAGGAGGCACTCTACCAACTTTGAAAATGACTCGGTAAGTGGCACAAAGAAACTATATCAGGTTGCAAGACAAAGACAGAAAAATGAAGACACCCTTCATAAGGGATGCCAGCAACAACCTGTTCACCAGTTCACAGGGCATCAAAGGCAGATGGATGGAGTATTTCCAGCAGCTTCTGAATGAAGGAAAACCCACAAAAGCTGCACTGCCCTAGGCACAGCCTACAATGACAGAAGAAGAGGAGCCCACTCCAGAAGTAACAATAGCATTAAGGAAAATTAAATTGGGGAAAGCAGCAGATTCAGATGAGGCCACAGAAGATATGGTAAAGATGCTGAGTGAGATAGGGGAGAAATGGCTTCTGAAGGTACTCATACCAGTATTTAGAGAAAGGCTTATCCCAGATGACTGGAGAATAAGCATACTCATGCCAGTATACAAGAAGAAAGGGGACATGCACAACTGCGGGCAGTACAGAGGCATCAAACTCCTGTCACATGGAATGAAAGCTCTGGAGAGAGTGATTGACAAATGGATATGCATAGTAGTAGAAAGTAAGATGGCAGATGAGCAGTTTGGATTCAGATCAGTGTGCAGCACAACTGACCTGATGTTTGCAGTGATACAGATAGTTGAGAATAAAGTAGAGGTGAGGGAAGAGTCCAAATGGGCATTCCTAGACTTGGAGAATATATATGACAAGGTCCCAAGAAAGCTGATTTGGGCAGTACTGCGGTAGTTCAAAGTCCCAGAAACATTGAAAGAATTAGTGCAGGCTATGTACAAGGACCCAATGACTCAAGTACGAGCAGTACTTTGTCTCACAGAGTGGTTCCTAGTGGGAGTGGGTGTACACCAGGGTTCAGCTCTGAGCCCACTGGTCTTCATACTGGTGATGAGCTACATTAGCAAATAGGTTGGAGGGGAGATATCAACAAAGATGCGTATGCAGATGATGTGGCATTACAGGCAGACTCTGAGCAATAACTTCAGCAAAGGTTTAAGAAAATGGAATGTAAAACTGAAGGCACATGGGATGAAACTAAGCACATATAAGAGTGGTAATGTCAGCAAATTTGAGAAATCAGAAGAAGCTGAGAGTTGAGATAGAAGGGAAAATGATGGAAAAGGTAAATAGCTTCAAGTGTCTGTGAGGGGTGGTTGAGAACAGAAGTCTGAATGAAGAAATCAAAGATAGACTCAGAGTGGCTGCAGCCAACTGGCATAGATTCTCAGGTGTAGTCAGTGACACAAGAATGCCAAAGAAGCTGAAAAGTAAGGTGTACAAAACAGTGGTGTGACCAGTACTACTGTATGGTACAGAAACCTGGGCAGTAAAGGCAGAGCAGATGAGGAAACTAGAGGTGACAGAGAAGAAGTGCCTGAGAAGGGTGGTAGGATGCACACTGTGGGACAGATGAAGAAATGAGGACATGAGCAAAAGCCAGAGTAGTTCTAATTGCAGAAAAGATCAAAGGGAACACATTACAGTGGTTTGGACATGTGCAGAAAAGCAGAAGACAATCTGGTGAAGATTTGGGACAGACATGAAGAAGGTAAGAGGAAACGAGGATGTCTAGCAAAGAGGTGAATGTATTGTGTGAAAGAAGATCTGTACAGTCAGGCATGAGTGTCAAAGAAGGCAGGAGTGTGGCATTGACTTAAGAGAGAGAGAAAGCAAGAGTTAACATGATACCCTGACCCCATGTAAAAAATGGGAATGTTGATGACACCCTGGTCTGTTACCGACTGACACCCCCCCCCCCCAAAAAAAAATAAAGTATTATTTGGGATTTCCCTTTCCCTTATGAGGAAGTATTATCAAAGATAAAAGTATAAAGCTTCAGCCTCCCAGAAAAGTGTGATAGAACCTGTGGGGCTGGTCCCATTAGCTAATCGCTATCCCTCCAGTACCAGAAGCTTTAAATGCCTTAGTTGTTACCTCCATTGATCCAGACTCCCAGCCCTCTCCCCAACAGGTCTGATTTTACAGGGTATAGGACCCTCACAAATCCCTCTAGAAGAACCCCATTGTAGACCAGCATACTGTGCCATCCCAACTGATTCCCAGGCATAACACTCTTCCCAGTGACAAGGAAAGCAATTACTGGATGGATGTGGGGGGAAAGCTGTATGACTCATCAGCCCTGACAGGGCATTGAACTGCCACAATCACCTTTTGAAATATTAGAACATATCCTCAAGCATCTTTTGCAGAATTGTGGCGGGCAGGATGAGAGGCAAAAGCTTTAATGCTCTTCATCACTCAAGGTACATACTCTCAAATGTGGCTTTACAGCTGTGAGCAACATGGTCAGTGATTAGAAAGCATTCCTGGCTGAGGACTCTGACCCTTTCCATGGATTTTAAGGTATAGATGCTAAAAGCACCTTTGGATAAAGAGTTGTTCTTTGAACCACTGCCATGAAATGTTTTCAAAACCTTGAAGGGCAGAGGGAAGATTATGAAGTCAGTGAAGCAGATGTTCTACCTTCCCATTTCCCAGTATAAGAATTGCCTTTCCAAACAAGGACCTTACTGCCAAAGATGAGTTGGAGAGAAGTGGTGTAAAGGACAGGAGGGCTGCACAAAAAAAGATAGCATGATAATGGAAAAACAAGGGCCCCCTCAATGCTCATCCTCCAGCAAAGTACAGCTAACTATACCAGACTCTTCCTCCCCGTCTCACAAACTCCCACAGAAACCCTATTCATTTATTAAGATAGGGGGTTGGTTGGCATCCTACTGCCATCAGTGGATAAGCATAACTTCAGACAAATTAATTTACTAAATTATTCCAAAAAGATTATGAACAGGCCACAAAAAGAGGTCAACCAGGAAAAAAAAGATAAGCTGTCTTGGCACAGAAATGCTATCTCTAGGCATAATTGATTCCATGACTCCATGAGCAGGAGCTCAAAAGTTTGTTTTTTCCCTCAAGGCTATTCATAGTACCAGTAAACCACGGTCCAAGAATCCATTATAAATATTTCAAGACTAAAGTAATACCTTGAAAATGGCAAAACTCAAGATGCTGATGCTACATGCATACTTCCCCTCTAAAGCTATCAGGTGCTCATTGTTACTCTGTGCCTCAAGAATGCCTACCTCCACGTTCACATTTATAGAAGTCACAAGTAGAATGAGTTTGTGGAAGGGACCACCACCATCATTTATTTCTTTGTCCTATGGTTAGGTTGCTGTGCCCAGAATTTTCACAAAATGTATGGCCCTAATGGTACTTCACTTCAGGTCCAGGGGCATCCATTTCTTCCCATATTTGAATGATTGCCTGATTCAGGCCCAGTCCTAGGAGGCAGTGCAGAGGGTTTTGGACTGTACTCTACACTATCTAACCAGACTTTCACCTTCAACAAACAAAAATCAAACTTGTACCCAAGCCAAACTACAGTTTTTCCAAAGGACACTATTAGATACAAGCATCCACAAGTCCTACCTTTCACGATAGATGATGGAGTTACTGACTGTACCTTTTTTAGTGCATGGTATGATAGCTCAGAGTAATGGCAAGGTAATTCTTCACCATTATAGGCCACATGGCATCTGCCATTTTAATGGTTTTGTTGGCTGAATTACATGTAAAGAAAATACAGTGGTTCCTTGAGAATACATAGAACTAGCAGTACCAACCACTAGACCTTACCATCCCGGTGTTATTGTGTGTGTAGACAGAAATAATTAGATACAGTAATTGAAAAGAAACATGCATCATTCCTGCAAGAAGTACCTAGTCAAACCCTAACTACAGATGTGTTACTCAGCCTTGGAAGCCCACACATTGGACCTCAAAATGTAGGACACCTAGAGCCCCAGGGAATGAAAATTTCACATACACATCTACAATTGATGGTAGTCATCCATGCCCTTAATGCTTTAATGGCTGTCTGGATAACAGGGGCATTGAATATTATTACAGACAACACAATAGTAATGTGGTACATACAGAAGTAACACATTCTCATACCCTTTACTTTGTAGGCTTGGATCAGGCCTTGAGTGCTACCTGTGTGCCAACACAGGAATATCCAATGGCAGATCTATTGACCAGGACTGGTGCAGATCCGCATGAAAGAATGTTGCACAAGGTGAAGTTCTAAATCTGATGGTCAGGTGGGGTGTCCCAGTGATGGAGCTTTTTGCTTCTGCAGTCAACAGATGGGTAAAAAAAAACTGTTGCAGAACACCTCAGAAGCTAGCTTGAGCAGTGAATACTTTCACCCTGAAATTGTCTGCTTTTGTATGCTTTTTGTCCAATACCCTCGATTCCTATGGAAATGCAGAAGATCAAGGAGAAAAGTTCAGAAATTATTGTCATAGCCCCTTTCTGACAAAAGCAACACTGGTTCTCTCCCCTTATTCAGATAGCGATGGGGGGGGGGGTTACCTTTCTTGCTGCCTTAGCATGTGAACCTTCTGTTGCAGTGCAGGAGTCCCTGATATATCCTAGTTTGACTACATTAAACCTTGCAATTTATAGGATATGACCTTATGCTTCACACACCTTAAAGAATGTGCTGAAAGTTATAAGTGAGGCCAAGAAAAGAACTGCAAGAAAGTCATACCGAGCAGAAAATGTAAGAGAGGTTCCATTTTCTGGTATCAAAGGAGGAACTATCACCCTACACTGCTTGATGTACCTGTGGTTCTTCAGTCTCTCTCCAAGCTGTTTGAAACAGGCCTGCCTTGTATCTCAATAAAGATGCATGTGCCTGCCATATCCGCTTGTTGGTAGACTCCCTTTGGGTTGCAGACCACCTGTGGAACATTTTCTGAACCTCATTCTCCAGTATAGGTCTCCCAGATAGTTTTATCTCAGCCTGGGACCAGAATGGCCCTGCATTCTTATGAAAAATGGTAATAGTTATCCCTCAGCAAAACTAACCAATTGACTGTTTTTTTTTTCATTGCCTCAGAATGGGAGGGAGAATTTACATTTGTGTTTTGTTTTTGTTTTTGTTTTTTTTCTACACCTCAGACCAAGCATGAGAAAGCCATGCCATCATTGGAAAAATGGGTTAACTGGACAGAAACAAATGGCAGATAATTGCAGTTTTATCTGGACAAAAAGTCATGAGGAAATCAAAACATTTGTCATCTTTACTTGATAGCAAGTTAAGGGCTAGGTGTACCTAAACAAATGAGCTCAAAATGTTTATCACATTGCATTAAATTTCTTTACAATGCCATTGGGAAGATGCTAGAGGAACTTATTAGATCTTGAACCTTGAATTATCTTCTGTTTCCTCACTTTCTACTTGAGAAAAAAAATTGTGCCTCTTCCTACTTTATTTTGTTGCTTGTGCTTAGGTGTTCAATTGTGTTTATTCTGCTGCATTTGTTACTGCTTGTTGGTAGCTTGATTAAAAATTTCTGCATCTACCCTGTGCTGATTTTAAAGCTGCTGAGAGAATCTACAAAACTAAGTGTGTTTTTTTAATTTATTCTGACATGCTGCACTTGTGTGTGATTAACTGTGCTGTTTTATTAACTTGCATTACATCTGTTTTACTGTTAAACTATTTGAGTGTGAACTGTTCTGCTGTTATATTTAAGTGTGTATCTGTTCTCCTGTGTTAAATCAACCTAAACAGAGTTTAAATATCTTCAGTGTAATCTGGTTACAAGTTTTGCTGTATCCAGATCTGTTTGTGTGATTCTTGTGTTTCCTGCTATGCCGTCTTACTTGCACTTAGTGGGAGTAAATGAACTGGTCTGGCATAAGGTATTTAGCTAAGAGCCCAGGGACAAGGGTTGATTGGTCAATTCCAGTGTTTCAATTTTATTTTCATTGATTTTTAAACCTGGCATGTGCATGAGTTTGCACTTGTTTGCACGTCGCTCACTGCCGCTGTGCTGTTTTAACTCTTTTTGAGGTATCTCAGCTGCATTTTTTTTTACCTTACCACCACTCCTGTTTAAGTGAGGCCCTCCCTTGCAGCTACTGTATTGAATTTATCCAGCCCTGCTCACACCTATATTTATTCTCCTCAGATAGTACCCACTCTACTATCCCTGACCTCTGTTAGACAGATACTGACAACCATGGATGGACAATTTCCTATGGTTTCTCCTGGGCATCCCAAAACAGTGTAGCAACTGCCTCATGTATGTGGAAAACCCTCTACTACTACCACCTAGGAACACAATATGTGAGAGATGCAGTTACATTAAGAACCTAGACCTCTGCACAAACACTATACCATATGTGGAGGTTCTCATCAAAAACATACCTAAACATAAGAGACCTTTGAGGCAAAAATACACATGCACATCACAACCCACAAAGTACCACACATAGTACACATGCCTGTGTCTCACAGCCCCTAAGGCCCAGCCACAAACCCAACATACTAGTCATAGGAGAGACTATTGTCAGACACACAGATGTGCCCCTCAGTAGGCTAGACAAGGAGAAAGTCACTGCAAGTTGCTTGTCAGGTGCTACAATCCGCCATATCACGCACACACTCAAGTCTGTCAACAACAGGTACTATTATGACTCTGTCGTAGTCCATGTTGGTGGGAATGATTTGAGATGTACCTCACTGGACTATATGAAGAGAGAGGCAATTGAACTCACTGAATGTGTCCCAGGCAGATATGTCCCTAGCCTTAAGCAGCATCCTGCCATCCCCCATAGTGCCTTTTTTAGGCAAAGTCATGAGGATAAAATTACCAACGTGAAACATTCTTCTAAACAAAATTTAAAGGTCATTTTGCCAAATGCTAGGGGTCTTAACATGAAACTGCACTCATTGCAAACATTCCTCACCCTGGAAGATGCTGTCATCTGTGCAGTCACTAAAGCCTGGTTCAAAGCTGAGCAGACCACCCCAGCCTTACCAGGTTACTTGTCCTACCATGCATTCAGACCCCAATGGAGGGCTGCAAAGTCAAAGGAGGTGGAGTTTCAATATTTGTCAAAGACATACACACCTCCAGGCTGGTCAAATAGTATGACTGAAGACCAAGAAGAATAGACCAGCAGAAACATTCTTTAGATTTATTAAAGTAAAACACTTTTATAAAAAAAACAAGCAAAACTTTCAGGTTACCCCTTCCTCAGTGCTTTTCATGCCTGAAGTCCTTGTAAAGCACATTCACCTGTCATATGTCTGGCCTGCAATTCTCTCTCTCTTTCTCTGAAGTGCAGTCATTTTCTGGGAGAATCTGGGTTACTGAGGGGTAGAACCATTGCCTGAGGGTGTATTACTCTGTTTCCTTCTAATTTCACCTCAAAAGTATTGTATGGCATAATTAGCCATATAGCTCATGCTTTTGCTAGGACATCAGTTTGGTCCAGAAGTCCACTCCTTTGTTATAGCTAGACAGTCCTGTTCCAGTTTCACTTATCTCAGGCAGGGGTGAAGGTGCTCTGGAAATGTAGGATCTCTTTTAACAAGGAAAGCAAAGCATCCGTTTCTGCTTATGTCCTCCTATTTTTTTTTTTTTTTTTTTGGTAGTCCTAGTGCAGATACCCAAACCTTGATGACTAGCAACACAAAGACATACTGATTCAAGGGCATGAGGTAAGTAACTGTTTGAAGTTCATGACTAAAAAATCCTATCTAGCAGCCTTGCAGTTTCATTAGGCACATTGGAGGAGTTGAACAGTAAGGGGCAGAGAAGATGTGGAGATTATACTGCTGTGTGCACCAGGATTTCCTAGTCCCATGTGTATATTAATGTCTTGGAAGGTTCTTTCATTAATTTCCTGTTATCAACTTTATTTAGTTGCTGTTTTACTGGGAAAAGTCTGATTAGGTTATACTGCCTATTTTCAGTGAAGACTCCGGAGAAAAAAATCTCCAAGAAACAATAGATGTATGGACTACCAACATGGCTGCACATTGATCAACAACTTAATTTCAGCTCTTCGATCATGAAATAAGAAACCAAAATAAAAGTCAGTGATATTGTCAGTTTGAGTAAAATGTACTAACTGCCTAGTAAGTACAGTGCCTGCATGCCACCAAAGAAGAAATTTGGTGAAACTGAAAGAAAATGAACAGAAAAGGTGAAGAGAAAATGCTGGCTGAGAAGAATCCTGCAACTGTTAAGCAAACTGCAGTTCAAGCTTCAACTTTAGTGCAAGAGATGAACTCAAATAAAATGAGGGTGGAAAAATAGAAGTGTTAACTAGCTTATTCAGCTGATATGATACAACTGCAAAAATCAGAGGATGAATGAAGAAAAATGAGACTTCTCAAGAAGAGCTGTTTCAAAAAATAGTAGTGTTAGAAGACAGCAGGCAGACAGAACCTGATATTTTCTGCTGTACCCGATAAAATGAAAATAACAGACTGTATTATTTTTATGAAAGCACAAATAAGCATTCAGACAGGTATTCTACAGAAGGATTTAATTGAAAGGGCACAATTGAGTGTATGCTCCAAACCTGGTCATGAGAAAGAAGCCAAGACCTGTTTTAGTAACGATGTAAGCATAGGTTCATAGGTTCATACTAGGCTATCTGCCCTAGGGCATTTATAAGCCTAGCCAGAGTGTGTGTGGCTTTCACCACCCCTTAGGATGAGAATGCTATACCCATTAGTTTGCTGTGCCTCTGTCCAGCAGTGATACAGAGATGATTCCTGGGGTAAACCTACAATCTCCCATCCACTCGTCAAGATTTCTCTTGAACAGAGTCAGTGAGGGGCTCTGCCTCACATGGACTGGGATTCTGTTCCATAGTGTAGGGAGTCTCTGGGTGATGAATCTGTCCCTCCAGCACGTCCTATTTATATCCGTGTTGAGGTTTAAGTCTCTTGCTCTCGTGGCTCTGGTGGATTTGGATTTTTTGAGGTGGAGAGATACCATCAAAAAGAGTTGATCCTGACAAAATTGTGGAAGAAGGGAAACGTATTATAAACTGAAGACAGCAGAATGCTTGTGGAAAATAATTCACTCTACAAGAGGCAGAAGAGAAACAAATTTATTCCAGCTATCAGGGAATGCCAATAGGGAGATGTGAGATTCAAGCTAAAGAATATCTTTCCTGGAGGATAAGACATTTTTTATGCAGAATGGGTTAAGGAGAAAATAAAAGTTTATCCAACAAAAAGTGAGCCAGCAAACAGAAGGGTACTCTCCTTCTCATTCTTCAAACAATACAGTTCAAAGAGAGACTTTGGTTCATAGGTGTTTACTAGGCTAACAACCACAAGGTCCTTTTTAAGCCTACCCATGCATCCCAAATCTCTGACAAGTTCTGATACCCTTGATACTTTGCAAGTGAAATCTTTTCCAGTGTTAAAAAGGTAAATACTTGAGAGAGAGAGAAAAAGCACAACAGTTGACTAAAAAGTACAGCTGTGCAAAATCTTAGCATAACTATAGATGTCCTTCTCTTCACGGTTGCAGTATTCTACATAGAAAGGATATCCTGCCCAGGGTAGCCTGATGCTTGACCAGTATTCAGAAGCCTAAAAAAATATTGTATGCACCATATGTTACATTTATGCTTCCTGCACAGAACATGGGGCTTGAAAGGGATGTACAGACACAACTACACAGAATTGTATTGTCCCAGAAGAGAACAGTCTTGATAGGGCAAAGGTGTTCATGCACATTCAGAAGGAAAACATGCAGAACAAACAAGAAGGGGTTGGAAGGAGGGGTAAATACTGCATCACTAAAGAGTAGGGTGTCTACTGTTGTAATATTTTACACAACTGTACTGTGTTATTCTGTATCACTTTTGTAGTATTCTTCATAGTAGGGAGAGTAAAAATCTCAAGAAACAGAATGGGAGATTGAAGGAGAAGAGCCCTCAACAAACCCACATAAAATGGTTTCAGTAAAGTCTGCTCTGGCCCTAGAAATCATATCCAACTTATAATGCTTAGTAATGATATATACTGAAGACCAAGTAGCAACTTCAAGGATGGAATTGGTGTCTAACCCCTTGAAGAAGGCACTAAAAGCAGCAACAGCCCTAGTGGAATGAGCTTTAACAGAAGTAGAGATTTGTCATGAAAAGAATAGCAAAAGGAATTAACATTAGATATCCAGGAGGAGATGGTTTGCTTAGAAACAGCCAAACCTTGGTTCAAGGCTCCAGAGAGCACCCAAGCACTACCGGACTACAACTCAAACCACACGTTTCGTCCACAGAACATGGACCAAAACACAAAAGGAGGGGGTGTATCCAAAGGATACCTACACCTCCAGGTTAGTGGCGCAGCATGATACCTCTGAGATCATCCATGTGCAACTAACATCGGGCAAATCTGCAATGCAAATTGTGGCCTGCTACAGATCACCCTCCATGACCCAAGACCACCACTCCACCTTTCTGGAGACTCTGGAAAACATGAAGGTCCTACCAAACACCCTGATATTGGGCGATTTCAATTATCCTACCATTAACTGGGAAAACTACTAGAGTACAAACTCCCAGGCCCAGCACTTCCTGGAATTCATTAACTCAAATGTCCTGGATCAGCTGGTAAACTCCCCTACCAGAGGTGAAAACATATTGGACCTGGTCATCACCAACATGCGCGACAGGTGTTCCACACCAGAGGTCAACCCGTCACTGGTTAGATCAGACCATAAACTAATCACTCTGGATGTCCCCACCCCACCACCACCCCCAACTAAGGAAACCACAGTAAAATACTTTTCTAAAGCAAACTTTACCTTACTTAAGACAGAGGTGGCAAGTTTCACAGCCCCCATGCTAAAGGGTAACGCTGCCCGAGATGCAGAAACCTTTACAAATGCATTCTATGAGCATCTACAAGGATGCATGGATCGTGTCATCCCTAGCAAAACCAAGACTCACTCCTCTAAGAGAAGGAAACCAGTCTGTTGGACCCCTGCCATAAACAGGCTATACAATAGAAGGAGGAAACTAGTTCATAAAAAAAGCAAATCCCAAGAAGGAAAGACATCCCTGATCAGTATCAGTAAGAAACAATTGTCCAAGGCTAACTTCAAAAGAAAAATAGCCAAGGATTCAAATAATAACCACAAGGCCTTCTTTAGCTATGTTAAGAATCTAAGTGGCAACTCGCAGATATGCACTGAACGAGTGCAAAATAGCACAAAGTATACTGAACCTACTGATATTGCCAACATCCTGGCAGATTCAGTGCAAACGTCACCCTCCAAAAGGGCCCACAATACCAGAAAAGTGTAGTGTCCTGGAAATCAGACACACAGGTGAAAACAGCCCTTTCGAAAGTCAAAAACACAGTGTCAGTGGGGCCAGATGGTGTCCCAGGCTACGTCTTGCATGAACTACAGAACGAATTTAACCCCCCACCTAAACACGCTGTTCAACCTCAACCTCTCCACAGGCTACATGCCCATAGAATGGTGCACAGCAACAGTTATTTCACTCCACAAAGGAGGGGCCACAATTGACCCTGGTAACTATCACCCTGTAAGCCTGACTAGCCTGGTCTGCAAGGCTATGGAGCACATCATCATGGAACTCATTAACAAAGACATTTGGAACCTCCAAACACTTGACCCAACCCAGTTCGGCTTTAAGGGCATATCATGCCTACTAAACCTGGTTGACTTCTTTGAGACAGTCACCAAGGCCATAGAAAGGTGGTTCACACAGCCTACCTTGACCTCACCAAGGCTTTCAACACCATTCCCCACTCGGGTATTACAAAAAACTCACCAGCCTGCACATAAACCCCTATGTCATGAGATCGGTTGCCAACTGGCTTACAGACAGAACTCACACGGTAAGAGTAACAGGCTCCAGGTCAGTCTCTAAACCAGTCATAAGTGGTGTCCCGCAAGGCTTGGTCCTGGGACCCCTACTGTTCAGCATATACTTTTCAGAAGTACAAGCAAACACAGGAGGACTACGGCTAACCAAGTTCACCGATGACTGCAACCTGGGAGCCATAATTGACTCTCTGGCTGACACGGACATCCTCCAAAAGGGCTTTACTGAGACAGACACCTGGTGTCAAAGTCATGGCCTCAAGCTAAATGCCAAACAAATGCATAGTCATCCCATTTGGGAAAAACAAAACACCCACAAATTACCACATAGGTGGCAACCCCCTTAATACAGAAGAGGTAATAAGAGACCTGGGGACCCAGGTAAATAGTAATCTCTCCCTTGACAATCATATTGCCAAAGTAGTTAGGAAATCCTATGTGGCCCATCTAATTACTAAAGGGTTCGTATCTAGAAATAGAGGTTATAGTGCCCCTCTACTTGTCACTCATCAGACCCATCATAGTGTACAATGTCCCATTTGGGATGTACTTCACAAAACACTTCCAACAGCTGGAAAGACCACAAAAGTACCTCACCAAGAGGATTACTGGCCTCAAACATATGTCCTATGCAGCCCAACTGAAAAAATTCTGGCTGAACTCAGTGGCATATCGCTTACTCAGAGTTGATCTCTGCCTGACTTACAAAGCCATGTCCAACTCAGAATTGATGGACATGCTCCACCTAAAGAAATCCAAGTCACAGCGAGCCACGCGGTCTAGTGATCTAAACCTCACCACAATAATAAATAGAACATACTGGAGGGATAGATTCCTGTCACAGAGACTCCCCATGCTTTGGAATAAAATTCCAAATTACATTAGGCAGAGCCCCTCACTAACACTCTTCAAGAGAAACCTTGACGAGTGGATGGGTAACAGAAAATACACCCCTGGGATCACTTCTCTGCTTGACAAGAGGATCAGTTAATTAATCAATGGGGTGGTGAAAGCCAACACACTCTGGCTAGGCTTATAAATGCCCTCAGTCAGATAACCTAGTACCTACCTATGAACCTATAAGAGTAAGCATCCAAAAAGAGGGGCTCTCAAGAAAGGTGTGTTGAGTCAGGAGAGATCCAAAATAGGTCTCCAAGTGCCCTCCTTTTAAGGAATCAGGAACATCCTGAATAAAAGCACCTTCCCACTTGGGAAAGTTGAACAGGTTGAGTGGTTACTTGGTTCAACAGGGACCCAAGAACCTCCAGGAAATTAAGAAGTTACTCTAGAGGAGGTTAAGCAATCCCTGAAAAAGGAGGTAGTGATTTCAATACCATGAAGTATCCCTGATGAATGATAGAAAGAACCCAAGAGTCTGAAGTGATGAGATGCCAATTTGGAAGACAAAGGTGCAGCCAAAGGAATAAAGGAACCAGGCCTAAAAGAAGGGGGGGGGGCAAATTGTCAAAGAGGAGCAGGCTTATCAGATAAAGGAGGCTACTGGGCCACAGAAATCTAAGAAGCCTTAGCAGGAGGGGCCCGCCTCCCACACGTCTTCCCTTAGAGGTCTGGTAATGGTTATCTGTGAACAAAAGTAGACCTAGAAGGATAATTCCTCTGATACTTAAGGATAGGAGAGACAAAAGTGTGTGGCTTTTGCCTTTCTCTTGAAGAGACTTAAAAACTTAGAAAAACAAAAAAATGAAGCAAAAATGTCACCAAGCACCAGTTTATTCCAAATGTTGAGTGCTTTCTTAAGAACAATGACTTAACTTGTCTGCAGCAGTAGTCCCCAAAAGATGTGTATTGTCCAAAGTAGCATCCAACAACTTTGCCTTAATGTCCTCAGGTAAAGACTGGAGATGAATCCAAGAATAACACCTCATGACAGACCCAAAAGCTGCAGCCCTAGAAGAGGCATAAGCAGCATCATAGCTACACTTAGAGTGGTGAGCCACTTGAGAAGCAGAACCTAAAAAAGCTAAGGCAAGGATTGGCCTTCAGAATCAGGGAGATCAGAGATAACCTGACAAGCCTGAACAATAAAGGCCAGAGCATACCTAGTCAAGTGGGTCTGGTAATTAATAGTCCTAAAGGCCAAAGTAGAAGCAGTGTAAACTTTCTTACAAACCATTTCCGTTGCACTACTATTTTTATCAGAAGACAATTTTGGAACACAGCAGAAGTTTAGAAGGTTTGTCAGAAAATATACCACAGCATGATTAGAATGGCATTTAAATAAAAATGGACAATCTTCAGGAAACTTCTAGAACCTATCAAATTTCTTAGCAGCAGGAGGTTGATAATCATGAAACTGGTGCAGCAATGAAAGTATCTAACAAGGCAACCAATGCAGGAGGAACTGCCAATGGTTTAGTAGTATCCTCCTGGAGCAACTCATAATATATTCTCTAAATATCAGATACTTGAGAAGAATCCCACTTAAAGAATTCCATAATCCCAGCAATTGTGTCTCCAAAGGGCAATTCCTCAAAAGGAGACTCAGAGCTAACAAACTCCTATTCATCACAACCATAAGCCAAAATTAAGGCATCTGTGAAGAAAAGGACAAATGCCCCTGACCAGACACTGAATCCTTATCTGAGGAATTGGGTTCCCCAAGCCAATTAGAATGGGGTAAAGGATGAAGGATAAGAGAGTACTGAAACCCCTTGAGGCTTTAGGGCCATTAAGACAGAATAAAAGCCCTGAGTAAAACTCTTGCCATTCCTTTTGAGAATCCTTAGGATGGACTGAAACATGTTTCAGTTTTTGTCTTTTCTTAGAAAGGACATCAGCCCTAACAAATACTAGAGGTTCTGACCCTTAGAGAGATTTGCAAAGAGAAATTGGAACTTCCTCCCTGACCAATATCTGCAGAATCCCTCTTGGACTCTCAGAGATAATCAACCATGGCTCCCTCTCGATGTCCGGAGCAGATGCCTCAGAAGATGTGCGAAAAGATGTATCCATGCCAGCTTTTTGTGGGGTCAAGGCAGAGAATTCCAATGTAGACACCAAATGACCCACAGAGCTATTATCTGCATCTAGAGGGACATCTGGTGGAGGCTGGACAGTTAAAGAATCTGGCCATGACTTCTTGGCCTTTTTACCTAGTGCTAGTATCTCGGGGTTAAAAGATTCTGCAATGGTAGTACCCTGGGGTTTTTAAGCATTTGGTTCTCAAGCTAAATGGTCAGGGAAAACAAATGGCTTCTGAGTGTCCTAGGCACAAATGCCTTACAGATACTACAAGATGTATGGTTGTGGGAAGCACCCAAACAAAAAAGACACAGTTTATGATGATATTTATGGGGAATCTGCCTCCCACACTGACATTTTCCCCTCTTGGATGACATGGACTACAGGTAGTAAAATAAAATACAAGAAAAACATCAGAGCTTTTCTGAGTGCAAAAAAATCTTTACTGTTGTCTTCTAGTACCTCTGCTTACACCTTCAAGGGATGAAATACACACCAGAATCACAGTCTCTTTATATTACATCAACTAACTCCATGTAATTAATACATATACCTTAAAGTGATACATAACATATTTAGAAAATATTTAAATAAGGCCAAGTATCCCTTCCACTGTTTTCCATATATATTAAACATTTGAATTTACCTCCAAATTCAAACCTGTTGGATATAGAGTAATAAAATGAACGATACACCTAGTTTTCAAAGATAATGCTAAGTGCTTGGCTAATGCACTGAAAAACAGAGTAGAATCTGATGAGTAACTGGGCTATCCAATCTCCTATGTCCGATGTTCCCTAAATATTCAAGAGTCATTTATTTAATTTGCCTCTTGTTTTGTCCAACATACCACTTAACTGGGGAACATCCACATCCTATGTTATAGATAACCCCACTAGAGCAACAGGTAAACTTTTGCATAGCTTTATAAACCCTGTTATTGATCTTAGTACCATTTAAATTCCTAACCTTTGGGCTTTTTCTATATACATTGTTAGTTCTTTGTTGTTTTACCATAAAATACAAGACCAAGAAAAGTAAAAAAAATGGGGCAATTATCTGGTGTTGCTAAATAAAAAAGTATGAACACGACCTAGGTGCACTCCAAGAAGAAGAATTTATTAATAAATAAAGTAAGCACTTTCGTACAGGGTAATACCTGTACTTCATCAGACAGATAAGATAAGACTGAATATAAAACCTTATATACACTCCCAAAATGTAATTCTGAATGAGATTTATCACATGATCAGTTAAACAATTAGAATAAACTAATTACATAACTCAAAATAATATTAGACTATTAGACAAGTAAGAAAATAAGTCTGTGACACTTGAAAGATATTGAATTACACTGTATGAATAAAAAATGTTTGAATAAAATATGGCAAGAATTAAAAAGGGTAAAAAGACAAAATATCCAGAGACATAAAACCCTCCCTTGCGCCCTATTGTTAATTGTTAATGGAAGTAATTCGATCACTTATCCCATGACTAAATTTGTGCATTATTTAGTTAAGAAATTTTTGACAGACGAACTGCAAGTCTGTAAGGACTCATGGTCCTTTTTGGCTAACATCAATGGGTTGGATTATATAGAGGATTTCAATTTTGCTACAGTGGATGTCAAGTACCTATACACGGTGATCCCTCATGAACTAGGTATTGACTGGATCAGCCAGCTGTTAGTTCAGAATGGTATTCGTAATGATGACCTGTATTTAATGCAAGAATTTTTAGATTTAATTCTTACGAATAATTTTTTCCTATTCGAAAATTCTTATTTGCAGACTGAAGGAGTTGCCATGGGAATCACCATGTAGGGCTAGTTCTCTAATGTCATGGTTCATTGGGAAAAGGAATACATTTTCAAGAACAATCCTTTCCTGGAATATATTCATTACTACACATTATCTTGATGATATTTTTCATCATTTTTAAGGGTAATGAATCTATTTTTAAGGAATTCATGATTTTTATTAATAGCACCACTGACTTTCTCAAATTTACCAGTGAGTTCCAAAGGGGCACAATACCCTACTTAGATATTAACCTGAGTAAAGATAATGTTAGGCAATGTTATGTGGCTGCTATTTTTGCATTTCTGCATTACAGTTGCTCCCATCCTGACCACCAGAAGAAGTCAGTGGTCAAAGGGCAGCTAGTTAGAGCGGCAAGAATGGTATCCAAGTTTCATGACTTTTTAGGGGAATTTCAGTTCCTAAAAGAGATATTTCTTAAACATGGTTACCCACAACCCCTAATAGAGGATATCATCAAGGAAGTCACTTCAAAGAGATCAACAGGGTTTTATAAATCTATTTTGAATGATTATTTGTGAATGGGAATGATCATAACCCTCTCAGTGTACATAACAATAGACCTACTAGGAATTCTTACTTGGATCCTTTTACAGATTTTTCTTTTACATTTGTGACCCCATTTTGTAATGAAGCATATTATTAAACCTGTAATACACAAGAATTGAGACTTGATAGTAGCTGACACGAACTTAAGAGAAAATGTACCAGGTAAACCCAGAATTATATTAAGAGGGGTACCAATTTGAAAGCCATGCTAGAACAAAATAGAACAGATAATACTAGGACCAAAGGACTGTTCAAATGTCAAAGCTGTCCCTGTTCTAAACATGTCAGTACAGGACTAACTTTTGAGATTAAGAATATGAGATTTTCATGCACGGATAAATATATTTGCAAGAGAATGCATTGACTAAACACATTGCCAATTCATCTGAGCATGTTTTTGAATTCAGTTATTGATAGGGTTGACACAAATATCAGAGGTGGCCATACCTCTTTAAGATTGGAGAAATGTGAATTGTTGTGGCAGTTAAGATGTGATGCATTCAGATATCCAGGAATTAATGAAATGTGCTCCATAGTATGCATACTTAAACTGAGGAGCCTTATTAGATAATCCCCGGGATTCATGAAGCTTGTGCCAGGTGCAGGCATAGTGTCGGTGTTCTAACACCAAAGATGGCTGCTGAGCGATTCAGGTATGAGCTGTTCCCATGTGCACTACCTGCATACGCTACGCCCGCACAACTCCTGAGCCTTGTATGCTAATTACCCCATTTGCAGCAGTGCAGCATGCAAATGACGGTATGTAGTGATTCAGGAAGTGGTGCAGGCATAGTGTAAGCATGCAGAACTGTAAACCGTAAAAAACGGTTTACATTTTTGCTAACATTAAATCGGAGCCATGACAACCGACCAAAAACATGTATTATATTATATTGTTAATATATGCCAATGGCTAAATATATAGCCACTGGCATAAAAAATGTACAAAATATAAAATTAACATTTAATATATATAGTCGCGCTATCGTGGCGCGGAAGCGCAAGGCAGCAGTGTGCAAAGGGAATTGCAAGGAATATATAAAATATAGAATAAAACCGCAATGAAACACATATCACAATTTTCCCATAATAGTCAATGGCAGGCATGCTACACCATACTCATGGCACAAGGGTTGCTAAGGGGCAGTGACAGTGTTATGCGCAGTAGCTAGGAATTAGTATGCAATGCCATGCAAATGAGAGGAGTAATAGTGAATCTCCGATTCCCCGCTGGTGTAAGGATGCACCTCACAGCGTAGCATTATAACACCAAGGTGAGCCCTTGAGATAAAGATGACATGAAGAGAGGGGTGTCTCGCCATTGCTGTAAGCACATTGGAGCATTGCTAAACCAGGCAAAGCTGCCAGATAGGGGTGTGTCAAATTGCCCATAGCTATGCTTAGCTGCGAGTACACAAGGTAACTGAGTATACATGTGAACTGAGATGAAAATGTGCGTAAACCCAGTAAACGGGTATGCGCAGCGTGCACTGCAGCTGAAACAGGAAGGATATAGGAAAGAAATAAGGAAATGCAGCAGTGAAATTGTAGTACAAATGACTAATTAACACCTAGGATCCTACAGTGGGCCATTGACAACAGCTAACAAGGCTGCAAGCAGCTACCTGCAGAACAGGAAAGGGGAGGGGCTGTACTGCAAAGAAAACAGCAAAGAGTCAAAGCAGAATAAAGGCGATATGCAGTATATCAGCTACAAGGCACATTTCACCATGACTGGGTAGGGAAAGTACAAAGCAAGAAAGATGGCAGGTGGATGCATGCCTGATAATGGGAGGGGGATTCAGGTCTAAAACTGCATTAAAGGGCAACATATTAATCAAGGCAGGCAGGTAGATCTCCACAGTAAAGGCCCCACACATGCAGTACTCCTTGCAAAATCCATAATTAAGACATGCAGCAGCTGGAATAGCTCATACACACCCACTTACATCAGCAGCATCCATAGCACAATACTATAAAGTGTAAAAGCACGGTACCTTTCAAAGACCAACTGGGGATATCATGGGTATCTCACAGGCATCAGCATCCTAGGTACTGCACTAGTTCCTGGATGCCATGTTACCACATGCCAATGAGCACATATACTTCCCCTGAACGCAGGAGGAGTTGGCCAGCAATATGCGTCTTATCCACCATGTGGCAGAATACCCAGAGGTACTGGGTGCAATAGACTGCAAGCACATACACATCAAGTCACCACCCAGTGAGCAGGGTAGGCGCTACATCAACTGCAAGGGATACCCCTCCATCAACTGCCAAGTCATGTGCAATGCCCAGGGTATTATCATGGATGTGTGTGCTGGCAGCCCTGAAAGCTATCATGACTCCCACATCTGGCATGCATCACAGCTGTATCAGTTATTTGCCAGGGGGGCATCCCAAATGGCCACCTGGTGGCGGATGCTGACTATGCACTGGAACCGTGGATGATAACTCCCATCTGAAATGCACACACAACCATGCAGGAATGCCATAATGAGGCACACGCACAAATCAGAATCATCATAGAGCGTGTGTTTGGGATGCTGAAATCATGGTTCCATTGCTTGGAAATATCTGGTGGAACCTTGCAGTACTCTCCAGGCACATGTGCTCACATCTTCATAGTGTCTGCCATGCTACACAATATGGTCCTGCAGAAACAGCTGCAGCAGGGACAGAATGGTGAAGGCCCTCACAGCCCACCACCATTGCCAAGGACACCACAGGCACAGAGGTACTCAGACCACAAACACCCTGAGTCAGCCCCAGTAGGCAAACAGTGGCATGCCCAGGCTTTGGCAAAGAGGGAACATATAGCACACACACTGACAGTGTAGGCACATAAGGACTGACACCTTTCTTCACCTGCACACACACTAAAAATGGATGGCACACGCACAAGACTACCTGTAAATTGTCATGTACAGGCAGTCTACTGTGTGCATCCAACATAGGCAGCTCTAAACTATTGCACACACTACAGCCATTGGCACAAGGTAAGTACACACCTGAACAATAAATTAAGCTATCAGCATATGCAGATACTGTATGTATAGATTCATAGGTAGGTACTTGGCCAACTGCCAGAGGCCATTCATAAGGCCAGCCAAAATGTGTCAGCTTTTGCCATCCCATTGATTCATTAACCATCCCTCTGTTGAACAGAGCCAATGGTGGGATCCCTGGGGTGCATCTACTGTTCCCCATCCAGCCTTCAAGGTTTCTCTTGCAGAGTGTTAGTGAGGGGCTCTGTATAATGTAGTTAGGGATGTTGTTCCAAAGTATGGGGAGTGTCTGGGACAGGAAGCTGTCTCTCCAACATCTTCTGGTTATTGTTGTGGCAAGGTCAGCTCACTGCAGTGTGTGATTCACTGTGACATGGATTCCCATAGGTGGAGCATATCCATCAAGCCTGAGTTTGACATGGCTGTGTTGGCCAGCAGAGATCATCTCTGGGTAAATGAGATGCCACTGAGTAAAGCAGAAGTTTATTCAGTCCGGCTGCATAGGCCATATGTTGGAGGCCAGTATTCCCCTTAGTGAGGTACATTAGTGGAATCCCCAGCTGTTGGACGTATCCTCTGAGGTACACCCATATGGGTTATTAAACCCTATGATGGGACTGATGAGTAAAGGGGCACTATAACCCCAGAATGCTTAGATGGGAATCCTTTAGTAATCAGAAGGCCTACATAGAAGGATGTCCTAACTACTGTGGAGATATGATTGTCAAAGGGGAGATCACTACCTACCTTAGTCCCCAGATACCCCATTACCTTGTCTGTATTAAAGTGGATGCTGCTCATGTGGTAATATGTGGGTGCCAATTCCACAATGGAATGACCATGCAGTTAGTGGCACTTGGCTGGAGGCCATGTTGTTGACACCATGTGACATTCTCTGTGAGGCTCCTTGAGGGATGTCCGTGTCAGTTGGACTATCAGTCATGGCTCCCAGTTTGCAGTCATTGCCAAACATGATCTGCTGTAGTCCACCTCTGTTTGCCTGTACATCTCAGACATATATGCCAAACAGTAGGGATCCCAGGACTGAGACCTGTGGGACACCAGTTGTGACTGTTCAAGAGTTGGACCTGGAGACCGCTAGTCATATCATGTGGATTCTGTGTGTAAGCCTGTTGGCAACCCAACCTGTGATGTATGGGTGAATGTACAGGCTGGTGTGTTTATCAATAATACCAGAGTGGTGCATGGTGTCAAAAGCCTTGGTGAGGTCAAGGGAGTATGTGTGAACCACCTCCCCCGTCATCTAACATCTTGGTGACTGTATGTAAGACGTCAGACAGGTTCAGTAGGCATGAACTGCACTCCACCAAGCTGACCTGGGTTGGGTCACGTGTTCGACAGTTACCAATGTCATTGTTAATAAGTGCCATGAGGATGTAAACCATATCATTGCAGACCAGGCTAGTCAGGCTTATGGGGTGGTAGTTACCATGGTCAGTTGTAATTTCACCTTGATGGAGTGGAATAACTGTTGCCACACGCCATTGTTTCGGCATGTAGCCTGTGGAGAGGCTGATGTAGGAATGCTTAATTGGGGGGGGGGGGGGGCAGGTTGTCTTGTACAGTTTGCAAGATGCAGTCTTGGTCAACATCTGCCTCCATTGACACTGTATTTGGCTGTTAGAGAGGGCCATTTCCACCTGTGTGTCTCTGATGGTTGGGATAATGTACCTTTTGGGTAGTGTTGTGGGCTCTTTAGGGGGTGAAGTATGCACCAAATGTATCTGCAAGGATGTTGGTGATATCAGTAGGGTCAGCATATTTTGTACTATATTTCGCCGGCACAGTGCAAATCTGTGTGTCACCATGTAGATCCTTGATATAGCCAAAGAAGGCTTTGTGGTTATCTTTTGAATCCTTGCATATTCTCCTGCTGATGTTACCCTTGGATGATGTCATGAGGGACCTATGTGTCATACTAATAGTGGTCACGGATGTCTGCCCTTTGTGGGATTTGCTGTGTGTCTGGAACACTGTCCTACTTCTGTAGTATAGCCTGTTCATTGTAGAGGTCCACCAGACTGGTGTCCTTGTCTAGGAGGCGTGAGTCTTGGTTTACCAGTGATGGCACAATCCATACTTCCATGTAGGTGCTTATAGACTGCATTTGTAAATCTGTATCTTGAGCAGTGTTTCCCCTTAGTGTGGGGGCTGTGAAACCCCCACCCCTGTCACTAGTAGTATAAATTTAGCTTTAGGAAAGGCATACACTGTTGTGTCCGTGGGTGGGGGAGATGCTAGGGTGTGGAAACAGTGAATAGTTCATGGTCATATCTAACCAGTGACCAGTTAACCTCTGTTGTGGTGCACCTGTTGCCCATGTTAGTGATGCCCACATCTAGTAGTTTCCACCCTACGTTAGGAACATTACCCCCTCATACAGGGCATATGAGGTGATACATTTCAGGAAGCGCTGGTCCTGGAAGTGAGTACCAGAGTACGTTTTCCAATTAATGGTATGGTATGCCAGGGTGTGCATTAGAACTGTCATGTTCTCCACTGTCTCCAGGTAGGTGGAGTGGAGATCCTGGGTCATGGAGGGTGATCCATAGCAGGCCACATTCCACATTGCAGTTGTGGCTGATGTTAGGTGCACATGGATGATCACAGAGGTATCATGCTGCCCCACTAACCTGGAGGTGTAAGTATCCCTGATGAATATGGATACAGCCCCTCCATGTCTGTCAGTTCATGTTCTGTGGCTGAAATGTGTGTTATGGATTGTAGTCTGGTAGTGCTGGTGTGGTCTCAGGAGCCTTAAGACAGATTTCAGTTAATGCACAGATGTTGATGTCCATCCCAAGGAGTGCTGTGAGTGCATGCATGTTGTGATCACAACCCCTGGTGTTGAGTAGCATAATCCTCATTGAATCTGCTATTGTGCTGTTTACGAAACTGGCATTCACCTTCGAGACTCTCCCCTAAATAAGGCACCATGGGGTCGCCAATTGCCTTGGCCAGTATTCCAAAGTGTAAGGCTGACACACAGGCTGGTATGGTATCTTTGCATGCATATTCCCATCTGTGCTTGTTTTTCATCTCCCCTGTAGGTAACCTACTGGTAAGCAATGGAAAGCCTTAAACTTATACAAGTCTTCTAGCTTCCAGGATAGGCTTTTGGAGTGACTAAGTATCAGTGTTCTGTATGTTCTTGCTGTACTCAACTGTTTCCTGACTACATGGTGAGTTCTCACTGTATATTGTGATCTGAAGGTCTGTTTGTTCACATATTAAGGCTGTGATGGCCTGCACATTAGAGGTTCGCAGATAGCCTACTACCTATCTGCCCAAGGGCAATTAGAAGCATAGCAACAGTGCGTTGGCCTTCCCCGCACCATTGATGAAGTAACTGAGCCTCTGTTAAGCATAGCCAATGAAGCAATTCCAGGCAGACTTGCTGGAAACTGTTGAAAACTTGGGTTGTGGAGGGTGATAGCGGCACTTAGTGATCTAAAGAGGACATGTTAATGTGGCAATTCAAAATCATTCAATTCCCCCAACAGGTCTTGCAGCTATCAAACTGGACAGGATCCCCCACCCCCTGGCTGTATGGTTCTGGGACACATGATCCCAGGGGTGTATAGTCTGTTACCCATTCACACAACAAGGTTTCCCTTGAAGTGTGTCAGTGAGGGGCTATGCCTAATGTAGTTAAGAATGTAATGTATTGTCTCACAGTACATTTGTTATATGTTATTTCAAGAGTACGTGAAGCTCAGTGAGTTTGGGGGCTCCCACCCTTTGCTTATCCTAGCTTACACATAGAAATCATCTAAATAGGAAATAGGCGGAAGCAACGTTAATGTCAGCAGTGTAATGGTTATAGCATCCACATAGTATCTGTGCATTCGAGGTTACAATCCTGATAATGGCAGGGATGTTTATCATGTACAAATGTATACCTTAACCACAGCTTGCTTATATATGTAGTAATCGTCTGTAAAATAAACATTTGAATCACCCATATAAACCCATGTGTGCGGGAGAGTACAGCCAACAGAGAATGTAATGTTATGTCAGCACATAGTGAGATGTCAAGTCACTGACATGTATATATCTGGAGTAGTTAGCGGATGTGGCCATGTTTGCGCGCACAGGTTATACATTACAAAGTTTGTTTAACTGTGTTTAACTGCTACTGTAATGTCACACAAACACTTTTAAACATGCTTACAACTGCTTAAATGAGCCTTATTTTGCAGTAAAAAACATTCGTAAAGCATCGCAGGTGTCGAACCCTGGACCATTTACACTATAGTCATGGGACGTACCACTAAGCCATCCAAGGTGTACACATGTTTCATAGTCTTGAGACTACACTTTATACCATATGCATTTTACTGTAATGATCACAAATGGGACAGTGACTTTGTGTACATATGTACAGTACATTGTCATGTGCTGTAGTTTGTGAACCAACACATTCCACAGATGTATTACTGTTACAAACTAATACAAAATATATATATATATATATGTCAGTGATGTCTGCACATATATATATATATATATATATATATATATATATATATATATATATAATACAGTTACATAAATAGCCATATATATATATATATATATATATATATATATATATATATATATATATAAACATCTATGAACACACTTCGTGACACAGAAGCACTCCAAAGGAATTGGAGTGTACACAGAACACATGCATCTCTGGTATTATAACAATTAATATTAACCTAATTCACCATAGAAGGGGTGGTTGTTGTGTATATGAAGATTGGGGTGGGGGAGGAATGATGGGTAATGCATCAAGGAGGGCCTGGGTCGGATGTTCAATAAGTGAACTGGAGGGCTATACATGGAGTATGGGGACAATATAAAAAGGACACAAAGCAAGAACCTTATTCATTCATAATACACCCTATTATGTCACATTGCAACACCTACTTTCACAAACATATGAACATTAACATGCATCAGACATGTACATCAACTGACTGTCACATTTTGTTTCAGTAGTGAGGAATGTCTGTATTACAATGTATATTCTAAACACCATAACATTTGTACATATCTCAGACGCTTAGTGGTAAAGTCAGCGACTGTGGTGTTCATGCTTTTGGATGCAGGTGGATTAAAGCTCTCTTAAGTAGTTGTAAGTAGGTTTCCACGTGTTTGCACGATGGTAAGTGGCGCTTCACATGATAAACAGAGAAGCGCTTCACACGTTTAACCATTGCTTAATGTTGCGAATACCATGGGCAAACCTGCTCACAACCGCGTAAACTTGCGTTATTCACACTTTCCCTACCAGTGCCTACTCTGAGA